>NW_015695498.1:0-226 GCF_001515625.1 Sinocyclocheilus rhinocerous
ATGGAATAATCCTCTGTCAGGGATGAGGGCTGTTAAAATCAATGCTTCACATGCTGAACGTGAGAGGAAAGTTTTCATTCAGTTAAAGTCACACACAGGTAAGGTCTCTCCCTCCATCATATTCGGTCCACCATCCTTCAACCGGTCACTCTAATCCATGCGATCTGTCAAGTGACAGCCCTTTAAAGCCATAAGATAAGACCTAATCTTCAAGTGATCATTTAGG
>NW_015695499.1:0-226 GCF_001515625.1 Sinocyclocheilus rhinocerous
CAGGCTCCTCCTTCCCTCCGGCTCCGCCTCCATCCTCAGTCGCTCTGGCTCTGCCTCGGTCACCTGAGCCTTCAGCTCTGCCTTGGCCCTCCGGATCCTCTGTCTCGCCCTGGCTCTCCGTCTGCTCGGCTCCATCCTGAGCTCCTCTTCCACCAGCTCAGTCTCTGTCAGTCGGCCCCCAGGTGTTGTCGGCCCTATCTCCACCATGGCTCCTCCCGCCGTCGAC
>NW_015695500.1:0-226 GCF_001515625.1 Sinocyclocheilus rhinocerous
CACCAATGGATCCTCTGCAGTGAATGGGTGCCATCAGAATGAGAACATCACAAACAGCAAACATCACAATAATGGGAGTCCAAGAGAGTCTTTGTTAAAAATCTATCAAAGCATTTTTAACTTCAAACGGTTGCTTCTGGCTAAAATACCAGTCCTCTATCCATAATATTGCTTTCTTTATTGAAAAAGTTGTCTCGTCTGAATCAAGAGAGAAATATGCACAGAT
>NW_015695501.1:0-226 GCF_001515625.1 Sinocyclocheilus rhinocerous
TTAATCGCTGGGAGGGAGTTAGAGCTGTGTGCGTATGCTTGTGCTTGTGCTGGATTTGGCTTGGCTCTCTTAAAGGAATAGTTCATCCCAAAAATATTTTTATTTCCGTTTTTATTTATTTATTAACATGTTGTTCCAAACCCATATAACTTTCAGAGTTTATAGAAAAGGAAAAGTGATAAAGGATTGTGAGCAGAAGGCCTTTAAAGATGCAAAAAGGATGCAA
>NW_015695502.1:0-226 GCF_001515625.1 Sinocyclocheilus rhinocerous
AATGAAAATTCTGTTATTGTTTATTCATCCTCATGTCACACACTTATATTGTATTGAAAAATACATTCCAAAGAATGTTCAAACAAAACCACGTCTAGTCCCAGATTGCATTCAAGTATGCAAAATGGATTTAACCATAGGATAATAATGTTAAAAAAAGCTGAAAGTACTATATTTTCTAATTTGTGGCAGAAAACATTGTCAAATTAGCCCCAATATTTAATAA
>NW_015695503.1:0-226 GCF_001515625.1 Sinocyclocheilus rhinocerous
TGACACAGAGGCAGAGCCGTCCCCTGACAGAGAAGCTCCAATGCAAGGGACAGATGTTCCAGATGGGCTCAGCCGCCGTGACATCTCGGGCTGCAGCTGCTGACCACCCAATTTCCCATTTCTCAAAGCAGTCTTGCTATGGAATGGCCTTTGCTTTTCAAAAAGGAGAAAGGGAATGGACGGAGCCTAAATAAATTAGAGTGTAAGAACCACAGCCTCAGCTTGA
>NW_015695504.1:0-226 GCF_001515625.1 Sinocyclocheilus rhinocerous
CCATCATACTATGAATAAAACACCAGACGCTCAAAAACTAAACAAACACTAGGCAGGAGTGCAAAGTAATATCAAAATATGTTAGCATTCTCACAAACATATACACACAAAGGCTAACATGTACAAATATTGTATACGTGTACATATATCCAGAAAACACTATCGTCTTATGTATACTGTTTGACATGTACTATACTTTTGAAAGATCTCCTGTGGTTGTTATTAG
>NW_015695505.1:0-226 GCF_001515625.1 Sinocyclocheilus rhinocerous
TATGATCGTCTACTGGAAGAAAGGGAAAGGACACTCGAAGCAACCAGGTCCAGACAAGGACCTCAACGATCAAACGGATGCCCTAACCAAAGCAGGTGCACTACACGTCGAGTTATGGTCTCCACCAACCCACCCCGCCCACCCTTAACATGGCAGCCATAACCCGCAGCAAACACACTCAAACCCACCACAATGCCCACCTCACAGCCGCTTACACTGGCTCCTC
>NW_015695506.1:0-226 GCF_001515625.1 Sinocyclocheilus rhinocerous
AGCTCGCGAGCGTCTGTTCTACCCGGGGCATCGATCTATAACCGCTTTGTTTTAACCTCAGCCTTTTTTGCCATATTGAGCTTATATGTACTGATTGTGCAACTTGACAAACAACCGTAAATAAGACCCACAGAACATAAATGCGACTGACACAACACAGAGCGCTTTGCGGAATGACAGAAAAGCTGATGCCGGTTCCACCTCACGTGCTTTTATAGCTTCCTGG
>NW_015695507.1:0-226 GCF_001515625.1 Sinocyclocheilus rhinocerous
CCATGTTCATTTTTACCACGAACAATGCGCCGTCACTTAAAATCAGCTCGTGCAGCACAGCAGAAACAGACTTTGGTGCGGAAACGATCGCTGAATCCGCACCGCTTCTGGAACCGCATCTGCAGTGTAAACGCTCTAATCCGTTAACATGTGCGCGGGGGAAAAAATACCCACTACAAACGGAGTATGTGTGAAACAGGCATTACAAACATGCCGCTTTTAGCTT
>NW_015695508.1:0-226 GCF_001515625.1 Sinocyclocheilus rhinocerous
CCATGTTCATTTTTACCACGAACAATGCGCCGTCACTTAAAATCAACTCGTGCAGCACAGCAGAAACAGACTTTGGTGCGGAAACGATCGCTGAATCCGCACCGCTTCTGGAACCGCATCCGCAGTGTAAACGCTCTAATCCGTTAACATGGGCGCGGGGAAAAAAATACCCACTGCAAATGGAGTATGTGTGAAACAGGCATTACAAACATGCCGCTTTTAGCTT
>NW_015695509.1:0-226 GCF_001515625.1 Sinocyclocheilus rhinocerous
CCAGAAGACTGGGTCCCAACGTCTCAAAGAGTTGTTTCAAAATACGGGAAGGACTGATATCAAATGAGCAAACAGTGGGTTTTAGTTGAGCAATCATTTCTTGTAGAGCAGACAATGAGGCGGGTTCAGAAGCACTCCAAGTGGAAGCACACAGAGGAGGTTCGATAATGTCACAGTGTTATAATTGTCAGAGATTTTAACATTCACATTGATAATACAAATGATG
>NW_015695510.1:0-226 GCF_001515625.1 Sinocyclocheilus rhinocerous
CAGTGTAATCATCACGAGAGTCGATCATCCAGCGGTACGCCTGCAACACAGAGCACAGCTCAGAGAGAGAGCCGACGAGCTGCGTCCAGTTTAGAGGAGTTCACCCAAACATGAACATATGCTACATCCCAGATCACCATGAGTTTGTTTCTTCATCAGATTTGTAGACAAATCCAGCATTAAGACATTTTTAACTAAAACACGAGTCCATAATCCATAATAACGC
>NW_015695511.1:0-226 GCF_001515625.1 Sinocyclocheilus rhinocerous
CCAGAGTTCGCCACCCCTGCACTATACGATCACGGCGTGCCGCTGTCCTATACTGCTGCAAAAAGATCCAGCGGAGTGTTTCTCCGTTGCAGAGGGGGAGTGCAAAAGCATGCTGGGGACATGCAGGTGAATAACATAGTCAGCAGGGTTCAAACCTGCGTGGGGGGACCACAATGGACTTCAAGTCCATCGCCTTAACCTCTCGGCCACGACTATGGCTGGCAGC
>NW_015695512.1:0-226 GCF_001515625.1 Sinocyclocheilus rhinocerous
CCAGCCAACAGCAAAATACAAGCTAGCCACAGAAGCCAAAATACGTAATAAATGAATTGTTACTTGGGAAATATACTCTAAAGTGAAGCGATGACTTAAAATAGTGCACAGCATAAACAAGAAGCAAACCAATGCGCCCCCTCTAACTGTGCCTGCCTAACAAAACCTGCCTAACAAAACCGTCTTCACGCAGGTTCTGCGGCGGGTTCTTATGCACTGAAAACCA
>NW_015695513.1:0-226 GCF_001515625.1 Sinocyclocheilus rhinocerous
AGAATCAAGGATCCGCAGGTTTTTGGAAGAAACATAGGAGCTAGCCGAGTGCTTTATGGCTCTTCCCCAAGTAAGAGGCCGCTCCGTCATCAGAAGACGAGAAGTCGTGGTTATGAATGAATCGGTCGATACACAGGATGTAAAAGCTCTCAGTAACGACCACATCAAGTCTCAAGAGATGTGTCGTGCTGCCCTTTTCCATTACATCTTTCTCTCTGGATGAGTT
>NW_015695514.1:0-226 GCF_001515625.1 Sinocyclocheilus rhinocerous
CCCAGAAGCAGTCTGAGGCCATAAAACATATTCTGCCCCAGCGGCCTGCTGCTGTCTCCACACTGCCGCTGGCTCAGCCACCTCAGCCTGCTCGTCGCCGAAGGCGCCCCCTGCGGTCTCCTCCACTCCCGCTCGGCTACAGCAGCAGCCTCCACTCCGGCCGCAGCGAGGAGATGGCCGCAGGAGGGTGGCGTAGCCCATCTCTGCCCCTAAACCTGCCAAGCGA
>NW_015695515.1:0-226 GCF_001515625.1 Sinocyclocheilus rhinocerous
CCCCTCCAGGTGTCACTGTCGCTGCCCACGTGGGCGTTAAAGTCCTCCAGTAGAACGACAGAGTCCCCAGTGGGAGCGCTTTCCAGCATGCCCCCAGGGACTCTAAAAAGGCCGGGTACTCTGCACTGCCATTAGGCGCATAAGCACAAACAACAGTGAGAGACTGTTCCCTGACCAGAAGGCGCAGGGAGACGACCCTCTCATTCACAGGGGTGAACTCCAACTC
>NW_015695516.1:0-226 GCF_001515625.1 Sinocyclocheilus rhinocerous
CCCTCCTTATCAGTTATGTTTGTGGACGTGTTCTTTTTGACTTTATTTTATATACTCTTTTTTTGTGTGTGGAAAATGGACTTTGTTTTCAAAATGGCTTTAATCATTCTGACCATGTCTGGCGAGATCCGTGTTTGGGTTGCCGAATGTCGATTGGATGATTGTAATGAGGCGACTTTTTGGCTTACAGACGTTAGTGGAATAGAACACCAAAAAAAAAAAAAGA
>NW_015695517.1:0-226 GCF_001515625.1 Sinocyclocheilus rhinocerous
CCCATGTCCACATGGTTGCCTTGTCCAAATACCCACACTTGCCATTTTGGCCACTTGAGAGAGCGTGCGCAAGACTGTCCCAGGTCTTAAAAACACCAAAGTGCAATGCTCTTAACACACACTAAATCTGCTCTGGAGCGTAACGTATTCCCATCATGCATCATGTTTTGGAATAAATGGTGAGATTTTTGTCGAGATCTCGCGAGAGGTCACGTAAAACTTTCCA
>NW_015695518.1:0-226 GCF_001515625.1 Sinocyclocheilus rhinocerous
CCACTCAAATCATCTGGCAATCTGGCTCAATATTCTCTTGTAATAAAAATAAAGTTAGAAATACCTACTGTTGTATACTACAATATTAGGGCCCGAGCACCCCCCTCCTCCAAAGTGAATCGCATTTTTGAGGGCCTAAACCTTAGTGATGGCGAAGTGAAGCGTTCTGAACCAGTGAAGCTTTGAACCATAGACTGTATAAAAACATGGACGTAGTGTCCGTGAC
>NW_015695519.1:0-226 GCF_001515625.1 Sinocyclocheilus rhinocerous
CCCTGGCAACCAGCCACAACACCCTAGGAACTATAGTACATGCTGAAACCGCTCAGAATACCTTAGCAATCGCATAGCAACGCCCTGGCAACCACTCAAAACACTTTAGAAACTGCATACAAACATGCCAAAATCCCTCACAACACTTTAACAACCGCATAGCAATACCTTGGCAACCAGACACAACACCCTAGGAACTACAGTACATAGAAGCATGCTAGAAAAT
>NW_015695520.1:0-226 GCF_001515625.1 Sinocyclocheilus rhinocerous
GACCGCCTCCTTCCAGTCGAGGTTGGTGGTGTCTGGGAGCTCCATAGACATATGGTAGGTTATCCCGAGCCGGAACAGAGTCAAGAGGGTTTCACCATCGAGGGAGCTGTAGATGATAGGGTCGTGGCTTGCCTGAGCCACGGCGATGAACATCGCCCGTTCCTCCATTTGGGCGGGGGGAAACGAATAAAAAAAAGAAAAACACTTTTCAAAAAACTAAAAATAA
>NW_015695521.1:0-226 GCF_001515625.1 Sinocyclocheilus rhinocerous
AAAAAAGATTCACTCACAATCACCACCCGCACTCGCACCACTCACCGCTCACGCTCACGCTCAACAGTCACACCGGAAGTGAGGGAGAGAGAGAGAGAGAGAGAGAGAGATGATATCTCGACAGCTCAACACCTTTACAGAGTCGTCCCATATCCAAATATCTAAATGAACTGATCAAATGAACAAACCTGGCGCACGGTATACCGTTGAGATCGAATTCAGCTGA
>NW_015695522.1:0-226 GCF_001515625.1 Sinocyclocheilus rhinocerous
ATCCCTTCGGCTCCTCCTCAGTCCTCTGTCGCTCCGGCTCCACCATGGCCTTCTGGAACCCCGCCTCCACCTCGGTCACAGGAGCCATCTGCTCCGCCTCGGCCCTCCGGATCCTCCCCGTCGCCCTGGCTCATTGGCTCATTGGCTCTCCGTCTCCACCTCGGGCTCCTCCGACACGGTTGGACGGCCCCCTGGAGTCGTCAGCCCTTCCTTCTCTATGGCTCCT
>NW_015695523.1:0-226 GCF_001515625.1 Sinocyclocheilus rhinocerous
CCCCACTGTATATATAATATTTTTGGTAACATTTTACAATACGATTACATTTTTTTCAGCATTTAAAAACCTAGCATTTAAAAATCTTAATACTAATTTATATATACAGTAATCTTTTGTTAATCCAATTTAAATGTTAAAAATAAATGAAATAAATAATTAAATGTTAAAGGGGTCATAGGATGTTGCTAAAAAGAACAGTATTTTGTGTATTTGGTGTAATGAA
>NW_015695524.1:0-226 GCF_001515625.1 Sinocyclocheilus rhinocerous
CAAAGTTGGGTTGAAACAACCCAGCATTTTTTAGAGTGTAACATATTTGATCATGACCAGGTCAGGTAGTGACTTTCTGATGTCCAGAGGCCAGTGTGAAAGAATCGGGACAGTTGACTGATCTGTCACAGCTCCGATGGGGCAACTGGTGCGTCCTCACCAAACGTAATCATTTGCACAGTTTTTAAGCCTTGCCAATTAAAACATTCAAGCGATTCGTGTCATC
>NW_015695525.1:0-226 GCF_001515625.1 Sinocyclocheilus rhinocerous
CCGCTGGACAGCGAGGGATACTGCGCCTACAGCGCCACGGGAACGGCCACGGTAACCATGGCAACCGCGCATAAACCAGCGCAGCGCACCAGTAGTGTGTTTTAACTAGTGCTGTCAATCGATTAAAAAAAAATTAACTAAATCATTTTTTTCGCGAATAATACCACCTAAAGTTTTATATTTAAAGTTTTTAAATATACATTTATATTGCAATAATTTCACATTC
>NW_015695526.1:0-226 GCF_001515625.1 Sinocyclocheilus rhinocerous
CTACAAGATCTGAGTCTCAAATGTTCAGCAGTTGCAGTCACATTTTTAAAATCAGGTCCTGCTATTTGATACAATTGGCCGACTGTTGTCACCTCGGCAATCCACAAAGTTCTTTCTGGTATAGCAAATGATGTTTCATGTGACAGATCCAGTCACGAACCGCAGACTAAAGGTTCTTGCAGTAACCAGAAAAGAGAAAACACATTGTTTCCTCTATTAATCCTGA
>NW_015695527.1:0-226 GCF_001515625.1 Sinocyclocheilus rhinocerous
AGAAGATAAAGAGCATTTTAAATAAGCATGAACATCCTCTGCTTAACATTCTGGCCTCATATAAAAATATGTTTATTCTTTAGAAAATATCTCCTGCCAGAATATATACAAAAATAATACATACCACAACTGGCCACCGTAACACTTGCAAGTGCTACTGTTGTAAATTTCCAGTGAGTCTATCTTTTGAACTTGCAACAAGT
Source organism: Sinocyclocheilus rhinocerous (assembly GCF_001515625.1). Lineage (NCBI taxonomy): Eukaryota > Metazoa > Chordata > Actinopteri > Cypriniformes > Cyprinidae > Sinocyclocheilus > Sinocyclocheilus rhinocerous. The sequence continues at coordinate 204 of NW_015695527.1, forward strand.
CATCTTGTTAAAGAAAGGCAAAA
>NW_015695528.1:0-226 GCF_001515625.1 Sinocyclocheilus rhinocerous
CTATATACTAAAAATATGTATATGTATAAAAATATGTGTATCATCACAAACTCTGCATCTGCAACTCTGCATTGCAAAGGGGTTTTTGGGTGATAATAGGCTAGCATATATGCACACATACAAACAAGTATGAACACACTCTTACTTCCAACAAACTAATTCTATTGATCTAATTCTACATTGAAAATACAGCTGCAAAAATGATTATTGCATGATAATCAGGCTT
>NW_015695529.1:0-226 GCF_001515625.1 Sinocyclocheilus rhinocerous
CTACACGTCTGAAGCATTAACATCAGTACACATGAAATACTTCTGAGAGACGCCGGGACTGCTGTAGCAGGAGAAACTGGGATGGAGAAATACTAGTTCCCATCGTCCTTTCAATGGAAAACATGCAACTAATAGCAGAGCTGGATGGGTGAATATGACGACAGTTCTCCAGCCGAACTGCTCACTTCTGTATTTGGGAAACAAAAAGATTATGAGGTGTTCTGCA
>NW_015695530.1:0-226 GCF_001515625.1 Sinocyclocheilus rhinocerous
AGAGCTGAAAGTACTCCTTGTGGCGATCCTCATCCAGCCGAAGCTTCTGAATTAAAGAATGTAACTCTCCCCGCTCATTCCGAGTCCGTGGAATAGGGTGAACCCACAGCCTTCTCCTTTCCAGACGCCTTCGACGCCGTCGCAAAAGATACAGTACAAGCACATCGGAATCCATGTTGTGTCGGGATGGGCGTATCGATCCGAAGTATCGATATATCGATACTGA
>NW_015695531.1:0-226 GCF_001515625.1 Sinocyclocheilus rhinocerous
CTATACTCTAATAGTCTTTGTTTTATTTACAACTTTGAAAAATATATTTTTTACAAAGTTTGTATATTCTAAATTATTATGAAATGATTTATCCTTGCATGTTTCATTTTTTTTAAAATGGTTTTGGCTTTGTAATACATTGATCAAAATGCCATAGTTGATTAATAATGTTTAAACATTCATGTAATAATGTCATAATGTCCCAGCTTTTCATTTTTTCCTTTTT
>NW_015695532.1:0-226 GCF_001515625.1 Sinocyclocheilus rhinocerous
CCTAGAGGACGCAGTTCGAAGTTCCACGAAAGGGAACTTTCAATTTTAATAATATTTCACAATACTACTATTTTTAATTCATTTTTTAACAAATAAATTCAGGGCTTTCAAAACTTTTCAGAAACAAAAGATAGAGAACCCAAACCTCTGAGAGTTAGTGTACATATTTCATATGTCTATTGTTCCTGGAGTGACAGTTCAAGAACAAGAGCTGTGGAGCATGAGA
>NW_015695533.1:0-226 GCF_001515625.1 Sinocyclocheilus rhinocerous
CCAGTGTTAAAACACACAAACTAGTTAGCGTTAACGCTTTCCCCGCCACTGACGGAATTTTCAGTGTTTTCGCTGTTATGCGGCAGGAGGCGCTGTTACGCATCTCCTGAAAGAGCGCTGGATCTCTTGCATCAAAACACGGCGAAGCAGAAACAAGCGACTGCGTATATGGAAAATAACACCATCATCAGTGTTGGGGAAAGTTACTTTTAAAAGTAATGCATTA
>NW_015695534.1:0-226 GCF_001515625.1 Sinocyclocheilus rhinocerous
CTAGAGTTAGAGGGTCAAATAAATGGTCAGTACTTTAACCAAACAGTATTTTTTAAAGGTATGGACTGTGCCAAAAAATTTTTTTGTTTAATAATAAAGTAAAATAAATTCATTTTAAAATCAGTCGTTATTAATACCCTTGTAATAAGTATCTAAGTCAACTTAACCATAATATTTCTCCACTCTGCTCATTTATCCTATTTCTGTTATTATTCTAAACAACTCT
>NW_015695535.1:0-226 GCF_001515625.1 Sinocyclocheilus rhinocerous
CTCAAGAGAAGAACTCAACACTTGTCCATTTGAAATGTATAGATGTAAATTAATAAAGTATCTTACCAACACCAACAAACATTTATGAAACAAGTTGTGATTTGTGATCCTCTTACAACTTAAACTTTGAGATCTTTATAACATCAATGGATCAGGCTGCATTGAAATTAAATGACTAGTGGTGTTTTGCTGCTTTGTTTTTACAATAAATGGTAAAATATTTAAG
>NW_015695536.1:0-226 GCF_001515625.1 Sinocyclocheilus rhinocerous
CTCAGCTGTGATGAGGAGCAGATCAACAGGATGAAGAGCGGATGTGAAGAAACTGACTGTTATGATACAGATGATCTCAGTCTAAAATGCACAAAATACAAGTGTGACTTCATGGGGTTTTTAAAATTCTGCTCAGCCGCTCATTGGTTGTGAGAGTCACGTGGGAGTGAGATTATTACATGAACGTGTACAGTTAAAGAGCATAAGACAAAACGTGTTTTAGCCA
>NW_015695537.1:0-226 GCF_001515625.1 Sinocyclocheilus rhinocerous
ATTATATTATATTATATTATATTATATTATATATTACATTGCCTACAATAACTTTTCTTCTCCGCTCCAGCGTGTGGCAGCACTGAGATTCTCATAAGACCCGCAAGCCGCAGCACTAAACGTTCAGCTGCCAAACACTCATAAGAGTTTCAGCTCAGTAGTGCCATTTTCTTTACCAATGATATATTTTGTATTATTCGTTATTACCCATTGTTTATTATTAACC
>NW_015695538.1:0-226 GCF_001515625.1 Sinocyclocheilus rhinocerous
TTTTGTCTAAAACAGAGATTTAATAATATTGTTTACCTTCTTGATCACATTTAATTGGAAAAAAAAGAATTTTCCTCATTTGAAAACTGAATTATTGCTTAGCATTGAATTTGTTTTCACCTCTTTTTCTCTTTTCCTCTTCCTCATTAGAGTGATGAAGTCATCACATCCCTAATCTACCTAGTACGGTGGCCGAGAAGTGCAAAGCAAATCACAATTCTGAAAA
>NW_015695539.1:0-226 GCF_001515625.1 Sinocyclocheilus rhinocerous
CTCCGTCATCGAGGGCCATTTACATAACTAAACACTAACAAATGAGCACATCAACTCACTGAGAGACAGAGACAGAGAGACGAGAACTAAATGAGTGTTAGCTGTTCTCCGGCTGAGCCGTAAGTATTCCTGAGTGTGTGTGGCCTGTTCCTCAACGATTCACTGATCATATTACACACACACTCACACACACACACTCTTACACTCACACACACACACACTCTTA
>NW_015695540.1:0-225 GCF_001515625.1 Sinocyclocheilus rhinocerous
AGGAAACAGATGACAAACGACAAACATACTAGAGATGTTCTAATGTAAATATAAAGTGTCATACAAATGCCAAATGCAGAGAAATCCACATTGGAGGTTAATGATCGCAGTGTCTTCAAAATCACTTCATTTTCATACATACAATATGATACATGTCATTAAAATATATGCTTATATATATATATATATATATATATATATATATCGTTTATATACAAGTTTTAC
>NW_015695541.1:0-226 GCF_001515625.1 Sinocyclocheilus rhinocerous
CAAAACTGCTTGACATCTATAGTTATTGATGGAAATTGGCAAGGATAATGGGTCAAGTTGCTTCTCCACATTCCCTGACATTACAGCAATGTGATGATGTAACTGTCGCCCCCTTGTAGCTTTATTAGCTCCATTCAACTTTGCCTGATGCTCTACTTGTCTCTGTCTCCAGTAGGCTCTCTCCTCACCAATATCTCTTTCTACTAGGGAACCAACCCGTACAAAC
>NW_015695542.1:0-226 GCF_001515625.1 Sinocyclocheilus rhinocerous
AAAATGCATGTTTAAATAACGCAGTGGACGTGTTGCCCATATAAAGCGATTCGACTGTGTGTGTATATAAAGATAACACACAGCGTAATTAATGTACTTCCGCGTTAATCCAGACTCGCTCAAACGCACGTTTAACTCTTTAATGAGCGAGCATCGAACAGATTTTGTGTCGCATATAGATTGCATTAGTGATGCAAGGACACTATGAACATGTTTATAACACAAA
>NW_015695543.1:0-226 GCF_001515625.1 Sinocyclocheilus rhinocerous
TCTAATTTGATGAGTGGCATATAATTTTACATACAGTTTTGACTCGTTTTTGGTTCACAATCCACCAGAACCACCTTAATTAGGTGACATTGTGTAAATCTAGTATTAGTTCCTGGAAAGTACTATAATTTCAGTCAGTTCTCTGAACTTCTCTAAACTTTGCACTGTTTAGCTGATTAATCATCAGTAATATTACTCTTTATCGGCATCTATGGTTTCACGAGGA
>NW_015695544.1:0-226 GCF_001515625.1 Sinocyclocheilus rhinocerous
CTATGAAAGGGTGTGTTGTATTAAGTTTTTATATTCATAACAAAAGCATTACTTGGCTCTTTAGGTACATTTTCTAGATTTTTTTTTTAGTTTCGTGAAAGCTAAAATGCGTGCTATTTTGCTATGTCCCATGCACTGCTAATTAAATTAGAAATTTTGAATGAGAGTAGAATATAGTCAAAAATTAGTGTTGTCACGGTACCAAAATTTCAGTATTCGGTACCAA
>NW_015695545.1:0-226 GCF_001515625.1 Sinocyclocheilus rhinocerous
AAGATGAGCAGTAAAGACGTTTATGGAAGTATTTCTGAGCTGCTGTTGGCTGGAGTGGACACAGTAAGAGACATTTAATGTATCTTTGACTATTTAAACAAAATACATATGAGTTTTGAAATTATATTTTTTCCTCTTCATGTTCTAGACCTCCAACACTATGTTGTGGGCGCTGTATCTCCTCTCAAGAGACCCAGAAGCTCAAGAGGCTCTGTATCAGGATGTA
>NW_015695546.1:0-226 GCF_001515625.1 Sinocyclocheilus rhinocerous
CTAGCTTGAAAATCAGTATATGAGCACATGGAAGTCAGTTTTAACGGTTGTTTGTGCTGTCCTTAAAAGAAGCCATATACGTTTCTGATTATTTCAGTACCACAGAAAAGAAGAGGTTTCTGATTGCTGAATGTACATGCCTCGAATGAAGATAAAGATGTGTTCTCACATCTGGAGTGTTTATTGAATCAGAATCAGAATCAGAATGAGCTTTATTGCCAGGTAT
>NW_015695547.1:0-226 GCF_001515625.1 Sinocyclocheilus rhinocerous
GACATAGATATAACAGAAGAAGAAATTATAGAGGCTATTGATAGTTTAACAGCGGGACGAACACCGGGACCAGACGGTCTTAACGTAGACTTTTACAAGAAATTTAAAAGAAATCTTGTCCCACCAATTTTAGAAATGTTAAAAGAATCCTTTGGAAATGGTGTGCTCCCAGGCTCTTTAAGAAACGCTTTAATTACGCTACTTCCTAAGCCTAATAAAATAAATA
>NW_015695548.1:0-226 GCF_001515625.1 Sinocyclocheilus rhinocerous
AAAGAAATGTCTACTTTAACAGAAGGAGACCATTTTAATGATATAGTATAAACTTAAAGTGGCCAAGTGCAGTTCTCTTTATTGCTATGTCTTGTTTAGAGGTGGAATACATTACAGCAAATTGCAGTGCACCTTTAGTTGACGGATCCCACTTTTCTATTTTTGAAACAGTTTTTCCCTACCACTTTCATTTCCCTTTTAACATGAATACATTTTTTACTTTATT
>NW_015695549.1:0-226 GCF_001515625.1 Sinocyclocheilus rhinocerous
CTGATGTCTGTGTGCTGACGCGGAAGCATCAGCGGAAGCGTTCAGCCCTAGTCTTAAGACCGATGGATGAGTGTAAAGACCGACAGGCAAATGTAAAGACCTGCGACTGTAAAGATCTGCGACTTTACCTGCGCGACTTCACTGAGCAACGAAACCGGCAATGCCCTTAAGTATAATTTTTATCTTCCCTGTACTCACTCTCCTTTTCTGTCCTCTCTTTTCCACC
>NW_015695550.1:0-226 GCF_001515625.1 Sinocyclocheilus rhinocerous
CTTCAGCACAATGGTGACCCACAAAACTCAACAGAAACCCTTTAAATCCCAACAATGTTAAACACTTACAGATCTCAAGATCTCAGCATCACCAGCTTCACTTATTACTAACTAGGTTGACTTTATTTTTGTCATAAAACTTTTCTTATTGAGAATATACAGAGGTTTAGATATTGTTTTTTTGTTGTTGATAATAATAAAGTTTGATGTTACCATGATTGGGATC
>NW_015695551.1:0-226 GCF_001515625.1 Sinocyclocheilus rhinocerous
ATCAATCCCAATTACACTTTAAATGAGTGCCACTTATAAATGGATATATATTCTTTGAATAAATATGAGAATATAAATTGATGAAATGTGGCTTGATGAGAGGGAAGCACTGGTCAGGGCATAGTCTCTCGCCCAAAACATTTATCAGACATATTATTATTATTGACCATATTGGCAATCATGACCCTATTTTAGATCCCTGAAGCCTACCCCGTACCTAAACTTA
>NW_015695552.1:0-226 GCF_001515625.1 Sinocyclocheilus rhinocerous
CTTGCACCGTATTGAATGACAGCTGGGAGTCGTTGAATTATTGAAGCATCCCGTCACGTCTTGTTCTTTCAAACCAGCCCTGGGCTTTGCACCACAGATTTGGATTTGTGAAGGATAGAGTCATTCCAGAAATTCTGACCTTCACCAGAATAGCTCCAGCAGGTGTGGAATGTCAGTTCCTTTAGCATCTTTCTTTGGTTTAGATGAGACCCCAGAGAGCCATCCG
>NW_015695553.1:0-226 GCF_001515625.1 Sinocyclocheilus rhinocerous
CCCCTTTAAGGATCATGTGACACTGAGGACTGGAGTAATGGTGCTAGAAATTCAGCTTTGATCACAGAAATAAATTAATTCTCTAAATTTATTAAAATAGCAAATTGTTATTTTAAATTGTATCAATCTCACAATATTACTGTTTTACTGTATTAATAATCAAATAAATGAAGCTGTGATGGGCAGAAGAGACTTTCAAAACCATAAAAAATCACACCAACCCCAA
>NW_015695554.1:0-226 GCF_001515625.1 Sinocyclocheilus rhinocerous
CAAATTACAACCTTAAAATTCATTATTACTTCTTCGGCACATTTCTGAAGCTGAAAACAGGAGCCGAAATAAAAACAGGAGCACCATGCAAAAATATGTAATGAACTGAATTATGATGCAATTCACCTTTTCATCCCATAAATGTATATGATTGTAAGTTTATTCCTTCAGAGCTCAATATATAGAATATGTTCAGTAGAGACAGAGAGAGAGAGAGAGAGAGAGA
>NW_015695555.1:0-226 GCF_001515625.1 Sinocyclocheilus rhinocerous
AAAACATTGCATTTACCTAATTGCTTAAATTATGTAAATATATAAGTTACCATTTACAAATAGTGGGAATGTCTATAAGGTGGAAGTTTGTTTTTGAAAAAGTGATCGCCGTTCAGCTTGATTCTGCAAATGAAAGTACTTGCATCTCAATGTTGCTGCCAATAAAGCATCATTGTAACTAAAACCCTGCAGTCTGGAAAGGTGGGTGGTCCTCCAACAAAGTGCC
>NW_015695556.1:0-226 GCF_001515625.1 Sinocyclocheilus rhinocerous
GAGTCAATCACTTTCATAGCTGGAAAGTACTGAATGCCAGTGAATGCCAAAGCTGATCTCAGGATGTCTCTTAGAGGCTTGCCATGCTCTTCTAAGAGTTCAGCTGCTCTTTTTGCTGTGGACGGGTACGTGAACCTTTTTATTTTCTCCACCAACTCCTCTAAGAGCTGTTCTCTGCTGATAGTGCCAGTGCACTTGCAGTGTGCTGGAGGACTGATGTTTGCTA
>NW_015695557.1:0-226 GCF_001515625.1 Sinocyclocheilus rhinocerous
CTCTGTCTCTCTCTCCTGTGCTCTTCTCTCCTCTGTCTCTCCCTCCTGTGTTCTTCTCTCCTCTGTCTCCCTCTCTCCTGTGCTCTTCTCTCCTCTGTCTCTCTCTCTCCTGTACTCTTCTCTCCAATTCAATTCAGTTCAAATGAGCTTTATTGGCATGACTTGCACAGTACTGCCAAACCATTGTCCATTACATGAATAAGGAATAAACAATTATATAATACAT
>NW_015695558.1:0-226 GCF_001515625.1 Sinocyclocheilus rhinocerous
GACTTACCAGAGCATGATCAAAGCTGAAGGTGCTAATGTAATACGCTGATATATCACTGTCTGCAAGAGGCCGAGAGATCTGAGCAACTATCCCACATTCATCTGAAAAAGGAGACAGAGAGAGTGAGATAACAGCAAATAACTGCGATAAATGTGACTTTCTGATTCAATCTGTTGTGTTTGTTCATCTATCACTCAGCTGAACAGATTTTGCTCTTGTATGGAC
>NW_015695559.1:0-226 GCF_001515625.1 Sinocyclocheilus rhinocerous
CTTGGGCTTGTGCAGGATCAGATGAATATCTTCTTTTACTACGCCGTTTTTTCCCTTTAGGCTGGACCTCTTCCTCCTCCTCTTCCCTTTCTTGTTCTTCCTCCTGCTCTTTATCATCACGTCTGTCATCACCTTCACCCTCCTCAAGTGAAGTAGTAGAGTCCTGTAAAATATTGTTTACAAATGATTAATTCATGATTTATTTACAAATGTATTATTCTCTTTT
>NW_015695560.1:0-226 GCF_001515625.1 Sinocyclocheilus rhinocerous
CTGAACAGAAACCAGAGACCGTTAAAGAGAAGGAGGTCACAACTCCGGTTACGCAAAGAAGCTGCTCATCTCCAAGCTGTAAGTATACGCGCTTCGATGCATTTTCGGTTTTTATTCAAGTGAAAGACAACAGAGCGTGTTTTAATGTTATATTACATGTTCAGTTTCAGAAAACAGCGGCTATTCGTCTGGTTATGAGAGCGAAGCGGCCGCGTCTGAATGCGCT
>NW_015695561.1:0-226 GCF_001515625.1 Sinocyclocheilus rhinocerous
CTGAACAAGTTTTGCAGGTCACTGTGGAATGCTGTTTTTACTCACCGTACAAGTCTTTGAGTCACTGTGAAATGTTGAATGTCATTCATTAATAAATTGCAGCATTTTTGCACTTTTTTCACCCCAGAGCTGTGAACATTCTATTGATGATTGTCCTTGACTGAGACTTGTTCAGTCATTGTATATTTTATATTAAATTTCAATGTAAGTATTTCTATTGTCCGAA
>NW_015695562.1:0-226 GCF_001515625.1 Sinocyclocheilus rhinocerous
ATTTGGCAACTATTGATCAGTTTCGACAAATTAGCCTCCTGAATATGGAAGGTAAGGTTTTCTTCAGCATTGTGGCGCAGAGATTGTCTGCGTTCCTGAAGAACAAGAACTTTGTCGACACCTCAGTGCAAAAGGCAGGCAATGGGGGCTTCTCAGGATGTTTGGAACATGCTAACATGATTTAGCACCAGTGGCAAATGGCCAAAAAGGAGAAGAAAGACCTACA
>NW_015695563.1:0-226 GCF_001515625.1 Sinocyclocheilus rhinocerous
CTTTAAACTAGCTTAATTGGTGTTCTGATCTTTGCTGACAAATGCTCAAAACTTCTCTAAAACCAGCAAACCAGAACAACCTGACTAGACTTGGAGACTAGCTCTGACCAGAAAACCAGTTTGACTTAAACTGTTATTTTCAGCAAGAACAAGAGATGCTAATGAGCAAGAGACTAATAATATTATTAATATTAATAATAATAATAATAATAATAAAAGCTTAGTA
>NW_015695564.1:0-226 GCF_001515625.1 Sinocyclocheilus rhinocerous
TACGCGATCTGATGAAAATTAGCAGCTCCCTGGGCTGTCTCAGTGTGTTTACTCTTCGTGCTTGCGCTCTGACTCAGAGAAACCTGATTCGTCCATCGTTGTGTCAGTCATAAATGTGCATCATATCCAGCCCCGTCTCATCCTGTGATGCACTTCCCTGCTCTTCCGCGTTCATATCTGACCACCAGTGTTGGGCAAGCTACTTGGAAAATGTAGTGAGCTAAGC
>NW_015695565.1:0-226 GCF_001515625.1 Sinocyclocheilus rhinocerous
CTTGTGTAGTTTCAAGACTAAATTGGGAGATTAGCTAGGCAGCTCAGTAAAAACACATGCGTTCAGCCCGCCATCTTATCCTCTCTCCTTAAAGAGGTATGTTCGACTTGAAGATCGATCGGTGTATGACATCAAAGTGCGGCGAGAGAAAGCATAAGGAGACGTCTGCTCTCTTATAGACACACACACCCATCGGTCTAAGCAGCGCTGCTTCAAGTCGAGCACG
>NW_015695566.1:0-226 GCF_001515625.1 Sinocyclocheilus rhinocerous
AGATGACCAAATTGTTGGAAACTTCGCATTTTGCTCTTATCAGAAAGTCATGGTTTCTCTCAAAATGTTGAGGAAAGAACCTGAACAGTTTCAAGTTAGTCAGTTGCAGCTGTTATGGGACAGAATGATTATTATTTCTCTTACTTGGCAACTTGAGTTCCGATCATCACATCTCCTGCTTGCATTCGGACACGGCTGTATGGTCTAGAAGAAATTAAATAAGACA
>NW_015695567.1:0-226 GCF_001515625.1 Sinocyclocheilus rhinocerous
CTGAGGTTGTATGTTTTATGAATGCAGTGCAAGCACATTCAGGCATCGTTGCACCTAGTGCCTGAACTAGGTCGAGAACTTTCAAGACTCACCTAGCTCCTCGTGTGAAATATTTACGCTGGGCTGAATTTTTCATTCTGATACTTCAGAAGTGGCCACAGATTCATCCGAAACGATCACTGATTCTTCAGGGCAATAATTCAATTTATATGTACATATTTAGAAA
>NW_015695568.1:0-226 GCF_001515625.1 Sinocyclocheilus rhinocerous
CTGAGATATGGGAACGAGTACTGCGTTGCTGGCCGTGCTATGTAGTTGCACGACTCGGTCGTCACTTCAGTCGATGTAACCTGAGGATTCTATGGCGAAGTGCACGCTTATATAGCCAAAGGCCCCGCACAAATTGGCGGGCTCTGGCGGGCTGTGCCGCCATAGGTTAGTGCAGCTCCACTGCCGAGCCATTGGTTCGTTTTTAACACACTGCACGAACCAATGG
>NW_015695569.1:0-226 GCF_001515625.1 Sinocyclocheilus rhinocerous
ACACACACACACACACCATGTCTCAACACTACCATGTAAACAATGTCATGGTATATTGTCCAAAAATGGCAATATGGAAGTAGCATGATGTTTCTTCATACGTTTTAACGTGTTTTACAACGTACAACTTTTCTGCAGATCACTTATGAAAACATATGACTGCCACAACGTCAAAAAATGTCATCTTTTATTATTATTGTCTCACAACGTATAAAATCCCTGAATC
>NW_015695570.1:0-226 GCF_001515625.1 Sinocyclocheilus rhinocerous
CTGATTTATTTTCAATGTTGGAAACAGTTGTGCTGCTTAATTTTTTTATTTAATTTAATTTAATTGTTTTTATTTGTTTGTTTTTATTTTGTAACCTGTGATACTTTTTTGGGGGTTCATTGATGAATGACAAGTTAAAAAGATCAGCATTTATTCAAAACAGAGATGTTTTCTAACAATCTCAATCTTTACTATCACTGTTTCTATCAATTTAACAAATCCTTGC
>NW_015695571.1:0-226 GCF_001515625.1 Sinocyclocheilus rhinocerous
CTGCTTCTCTTGTTTTTTCCGTTTCATATTAACTGAAAATGAAATAATTAAACCTCTGGCATAGGCCTTACTTGTCTCCCATAAAAGAGATGGGTCATCTGTGGATTCTTGGTTTATATCAACAAAACATCTAATCTCATTTCTAAAGTAAGATGTTAAATTGTTGTCCTTCGAAATGATCGAATTAAATCTCCAATGTCTGATCTGTCCAAAATCTCCTTTCAAA
>NW_015695572.1:0-226 GCF_001515625.1 Sinocyclocheilus rhinocerous
GCTGTGTTATTCTATTCAGAATTGTATAAGAGTGAGAGTCCGGAAGTGGATGAGTCAGCCAGTTCGTTTTATACAGGACTGCCGACAGTGCCAGATGAAGCGAATGCTGAACTTCAGGGGCCCATTTCAGCAGGAGAATTGCAGATTGCACTGCAGAGCATGAAATGTGGCAGGGCACCCAGAATGGATGGTCTCCCCGTTGAATTTTACAGGGCTTTTTGGCCCG
>NW_015695573.1:0-226 GCF_001515625.1 Sinocyclocheilus rhinocerous
TGTTACTTATTTATTTATTTCAGCTAGTTGCCAAAGCAACATTTCTAATTTTTCTAAAAGTCTTTGTGATTTAGAAAATTTTTAAATTTATGGCTTATTTATTTAATTTATTTATTTGTTTGTTTGTTGGGTGAACTGTATCTGTAAATCAAACATGGCACCAGGCAGCAAGTGTTGTTACTGTTAACTAAAATTGCAATATAAAAAAAGTTAAAATTTTAAAATA
>NW_015695574.1:0-226 GCF_001515625.1 Sinocyclocheilus rhinocerous
TAAACTTAACAACTACCTTACTAACTATTAATAAGAAGCAAATTAAGTTTATTGAGGCAAAAGTCATAGTTAATAGTGAGAATTGTTCCCCAAACTTAAGTGTGACCCAAAATATATTTTGGTTACGCTTTAGAATAGGGAACACATATTCTCTATTAATTAATTAATTAATAAATAAATAAATTAATTAATTAAAGAGTTTTCCCTCAATAAACTGCTAATTTGC
>NW_015695575.1:0-226 GCF_001515625.1 Sinocyclocheilus rhinocerous
AATGATCAAAAGTGACAAAGTATAAAGGCATTTACAATGTTACAACATTTTTTTTTAAATATATGTTGTTTTTTCCACTTTCTATTCATCAAAGAATCCTGAAATAATGCTTCATTGTTGCAAAAATATCAAGCAGCACAACTGCTTTCAAAATGAATGTTACATCAAAATGCTTCTTGCACATCAAATCAGCATATTAGTATGATTTCTGAAGGATCATGTGACA
>NW_015695576.1:0-226 GCF_001515625.1 Sinocyclocheilus rhinocerous
ATATATATATATATATATATATATATAGGGCACAGTGCCATTTTCCCCTACTCAGTATCTACTATGCTATGTTTGAGAGAAATGACTCTAGTTCCACAAAGAGGATAAGCAGGCAATGGATAGTAATCCAACAACAGCTCTCCATTTAGGCACTTCATGTCCCCACATGCTGTGTGAATTTCATACAGTCCCAACTCTTGTAAATACGATGAACCATGAGGAGTTA
>NW_015695577.1:0-226 GCF_001515625.1 Sinocyclocheilus rhinocerous
CTGTGTGTGAACTGTCAACTCAACCAGTGTTTGCCAATGATTCCATTATTGAACTGTCTGCCAGTGAGGTCCCAGTTAACTTATCTGATGTTATGCCAACTGCCAATTCTATTTCAGTCAATGAGCCTGTTTATGAACTGTCTGCATGTCCAGGTTCGGTCATTGAGCATGTTTATGATCCGTCTGTCTGTTCAGTTACATTTAATGGACCCAATTACGAACTATC
>NW_015695578.1:0-226 GCF_001515625.1 Sinocyclocheilus rhinocerous
TTCAGTTTTTTGCTTCCAGTTTTGGAATAAAGTAATTCAGTCATACAGTAAAATCAAACCACTGGCTGTAACAGGAGGAGAGATCGTTCTGTTTTAAACTCTTTTTATTATTACTATATGATTAACTGTTTTTTACTTGTGACTGCTCAAGATTGTAGCGTCTGGACCAATCAGACACACCATTTTTCATTTAATTTAACAAATCAGTTATTCATTAGATTAACAA
>NW_015695579.1:0-226 GCF_001515625.1 Sinocyclocheilus rhinocerous
ATGGGAATTTTTCGTAATATTCTCTCTCTCTCTCTCTCTCTCTCTAAAATGATTTTTATTTTTATTTTTTTTAAATAGTTGAGTAAGTATGACCAATACAACCAAAAACAAATAACACTACTACAACTACTACTAATATTGTACGGTTAATAAATAAAAAAATATTGCAGTTAAGTCTATCTGTAACTAGTTAACCCATCTGCAACCTATATGATTTATACAAATT
>NW_015695580.1:0-226 GCF_001515625.1 Sinocyclocheilus rhinocerous
CTGGATGGTGACTGAAGTGACTGTGATGACTCCCTGACAATAACTTTGCTTTCTAAATTTAGTTTAGGTCACACTTTCGTTTGGGGAACAATTCTCACTATTAAATAACTATGACTTTTGCCTCAATAAACAGCTAATTAGTTGCTTATTAATAGTTAGTAAGGTAGTTGCTAAGTTTAGGTGTAAAGTATGATTAAGGGATCTAAAATGCAGTAATAGTAATGCA
>NW_015695581.1:0-226 GCF_001515625.1 Sinocyclocheilus rhinocerous
TCTAGTAAAGCTATTTTTCATAAAATTCATCAAAAGGTACTAGAGACCGGTTAGAAGTTTTATTTTCAAACTTACGAGCTCATTGCGTTTTTCTAAGACATTTACATTTAGAGACCATATTGACGTATTGTTTTCCCTTTAATTTATTCCTTACATTTTTAATAAAGTCTTAAATTTAATATAATAAAACCTGCAGAAACCCTGATAATAATCATTATACATTTTT
>NW_015695582.1:0-226 GCF_001515625.1 Sinocyclocheilus rhinocerous
CTGGTGGTTATCTAGTCACCTAACTACCTTTCTCAATTACATTTCATTTCATTTGTAAAGGCTTTGTTAAAAGAAAAAAAGAAAAGAATAAACAAGGTTACTTCTGCGTTGCAAAATAAGGTATATTCCGCATAGCTAATGTCTTTCATATGTAGGTTATACTATAAAGGCATTTTTATGTTTGTATAGCCCAGGGGTAGGCAAGTTCGGTCCTAGAGAGCCGCAG
>NW_015695583.1:0-226 GCF_001515625.1 Sinocyclocheilus rhinocerous
CGCTTCCGAGTCAGCTCCCTTTCACGTGACAACGGAGCGCAGCGAAAGGGAGTGATTGGCGGCTAATATATAACCAATCTAATTATTAAAACACGCATTTGATAGAATGGTGGACCGGTCATTGTATCAGCTCACAGCAGGCAAGTGCAGTAATTCGTGAACATTTAGCAGAGAAATGAAGAGGTCGCACCACAACAATTATTTGCACTCGCACAAATGCTCCCAA
>NW_015695584.1:0-226 GCF_001515625.1 Sinocyclocheilus rhinocerous
CGCGTTAAGGAAATTAAACTTATCATAATGAAATGTCTACTCGGGCGACAGCACCAAACATGAAGGAGAAACATCGGATCTTATGAAAAAATAGGCAACACGCATTGCTATGTGAAATCAACATTCATTTATCATTCTTACAATCACTACCAGAATGTCCACCTTCGCAATGAACTGTTAAACTCTGTTCAATTCAACAGCTGTCTTTACGAAACGAAATTCATTT
>NW_015695585.1:0-226 GCF_001515625.1 Sinocyclocheilus rhinocerous
CGTAGCATCGACTTCAACGTTTGATGGAAGCGTTCAATTGCTCCCCGACTCTCCGGATGATACGCGCTCGAAACTTTATGCGTAATTCCCAGAGTTTAACACTCGCGCAAACAGTTTCGAAAGAAAGTTCGTTCCCTGATCAGTTTGGACTGCTCTTGGTAATCCAAACGTGGTAAAAAAATTTACCAAAGCTTTAATTACAGCAGATGAGGTAATTTTCCTCAAT
>NW_015695586.1:0-226 GCF_001515625.1 Sinocyclocheilus rhinocerous
CGAGTGAGAGCCTCTCAGCTGGTTGATGACCAAGCGGCAGTGTGTCCGGGAACCGGCCCGAGAATTTTTTTTCTTTTCCACTCTCCCCTCTCTCGTTTCTGTCTCTCCTCATTCTTCCGTCTCCTTTTCTCTCGCCTCATCTGTCCTTACCCCCAGGTACGCTGCGGCCGCCATGATCGGAGGGGGGAGTAGAGCACAGTCTCGGGAGTACCCCCCGGCCTGCGAG
>NW_015695587.1:0-226 GCF_001515625.1 Sinocyclocheilus rhinocerous
CGTCGCCTCGGGACTCCACTCCTCCGGCTGCGCCTCGTCCTTCCGGCTCCTTCAGACTCCTCCATCCCTTCGGCTCCTCATCGGTCCTCTGTCGCTCCGGCTCCAGCACGGCCTTCTGGATCCCCACATCCGCCTCGGTCGCCGGAGCCATCTGCTCCGCCTCGGCCCTCTGGATCCTCCACGTCGCCCTGGCTCATCAGCTCTCCGTCTCTGCCTCGGGCTCCTC
>NW_015695588.1:0-226 GCF_001515625.1 Sinocyclocheilus rhinocerous
CGTGGGGCTCGACAGCTTCCTCCAAAAAGCGGTTCGCATCTCCCAGCACCTAACCGCTTGCCATCGATAAGCTATACCCGCTGCCGCTGCCTCACCCAGCCTCCCAGCTCCAGCAGCAGAGCCCATGATCACGGATAGTTACCACCTATCGTCCACGGAACGATCTCGGCGACTCACCCGGGGCCTCTGTCTCTACTGTGGATCCAATGAGCACCAGCTCCGCACC
>NW_015695589.1:0-226 GCF_001515625.1 Sinocyclocheilus rhinocerous
TAAAATGATTATGTGAATAAACGATTATAAATGAATAAGAAAAAAACATAAAAAATAAAACACAATTTGCACACGAGGATCTAAGGATCTCTCATTATGTTGTTTAATAAAAAAAAAATGACGTGTTGTATATGCCAGGTTAGACTTGTATTGTAATTTATGCTTGTATTGTAATATATACTGTAATTTATACGGTAAAACTACATGTTTTAAATTACAATTGAGT
>NW_015695590.1:0-226 GCF_001515625.1 Sinocyclocheilus rhinocerous
TAGTGCAGCAACTGCGGTTGCAGTGTGTTGGTAGTTTCCTGGTTGATCTGGCAGTAGCATATGCATGAGCCAGAGCCACCCATCCACCACTCCTTCATGCAGTGAATGTAGTTCCAGATGGCTCTGCGGAGCGTGGAAGCTGACCAAAATCTGGATACAGCCGATTCACAAGGGTAAAGCCATGGTCTGTCCAACTGTATGCTCAGTCAAAAGCAGCTCCATCTCG
>NW_015695591.1:0-226 GCF_001515625.1 Sinocyclocheilus rhinocerous
GATTATAGGAATCTTTTAGGATTTTCAAAATTTGTCTCAGACGGCCAAATCGTGGCCAAAATCACACAGTGTGAGCCGGGCGTAAGTAACGCTAGTTACTTTGTTTCCCATGTCTTGACTGACAACTCTCATGTTGCCATGTTGAGAGAAATCGGAAGTAAGTGCAGAGGCGTTGTGTGCGCTGTGTAAACATGTTACTGTAGTTCTAGACTAAATATGAACATTA
>NW_015695592.1:0-226 GCF_001515625.1 Sinocyclocheilus rhinocerous
TAAACAATGTGTGTGTTAACATGATTTTAGTGTGGGGGGAAAAAAAGTTTTTCCACAACTTTTTTACAATTTTGTCTAAAATGACTAAATTATTTAAACAGCTTCACAGTTAAAATAAGTTTTAACAGAATTATAATAATAATAGACTAAAACAGAATAATAACAGAATACAATAACTTCCGTGTATAAACTTATAAGCTACATATTTTTTTTTTTAGCATTGTCA
>NW_015695593.1:0-226 GCF_001515625.1 Sinocyclocheilus rhinocerous
CGCAGGGGCGGGGCTAGGGTTGGCCACCCCACTCACAACTGCTGTCTATCTCTTTTTCTCTTGATCAGAAGTGCATTTATTCAGTCGCAGAACGTCTTTACGAGCACATCAAGTGCTCCAACTTCACGTCGCTCGGAGCGCGTGCTCTTCAATTGTGCTCTCATTTCATATCAGAGTGCACATGAAACTACGTGCATGCAATGCCGTGGTCAGTTAAGTCATGAAG
>NW_015695594.1:0-226 GCF_001515625.1 Sinocyclocheilus rhinocerous
TGTCTGGCCAAAAAAACTGTCCGAATTTGTATGCCCTGTTGTAAATTTTGACCGTTTGATGAAAAAACAAGCTTGTGTGGATTCTACAGATTTAAACAATTCGGATAAGGTATCTAGAATTATTTATGGAGCATATAAAATACAAATCATTTAATCAATTATCATTTAATAACTTAAAGGGCACCTATTATGCAAAATTCATGTTTACATGTTGTTTGAACATAAA
>NW_015695595.1:0-226 GCF_001515625.1 Sinocyclocheilus rhinocerous
TAAAATCAGAGTGCATTTTCTTTTAATTTTTATACTGGTCTCCTAATTGTAAAGCAATACAAGCATTCACTAAAATAGAGGAAGATTAAAGGACTTCATACATACGCCACGAAAGATTAAGTCTAAATTTACATACTGTAGCTAAAACAACATTACATTTAAGTAACACATAATATTACAAACCAGTAATATCGTGGTTTAGCGTTATAAAAGTAAGGGGCATAAC
>NW_015695596.1:0-226 GCF_001515625.1 Sinocyclocheilus rhinocerous
AGTAATGAAAGTAATCTGATTACATAACTCGAGTTACTTGTAGTGGATACCCCCAACATGAATAATAAAAACATTGAAAGTCAGCCAAAATCCACCTAACTTTAAATAATAAATATAACATTATAGCCAGTTGGTGGGGATCATAGTATTGTTCTAGTTTTCCTTTTTTTCAACTTTTGGTATGATTACTCTATGATGGTCATAATGTATTTTAGCTCTATTCATC
>NW_015695597.1:0-226 GCF_001515625.1 Sinocyclocheilus rhinocerous
TAAATCAAATGAAAAATGATGTGTCTGATTGGTCCAGACGCTACAAATGTATAAAAAAACATATGTGGCTGTGATATGTGAACTTATTAGACTTGTGACTTCAGATTCATTGTGTTTCTAATACACAGGCTAATAAAATATTGCCCCTCATAAGCTCCCCTGCACTCTGTTGTCTAATGTCTGGCACAGCAACCTGCTCCTTTTATGTTTCTGTTTTTCTTACACC
>NW_015695598.1:0-226 GCF_001515625.1 Sinocyclocheilus rhinocerous
TTACACATGAACAAGATTGAGGTAAAATGAGGTAAAAGCGGGAAGTAATACAAGTCAAGATGAGGAAAAACGTATTAACTTTAGAATGTTTCATTGAATTTTATGACTAAAATTATTGTGATTTATCTCCAAACTCTAGTGCCAATGGTAGTGGATGGTCCTGGCATCCTGATATATGTATATAATGTGTGCACAAATTGGTAGAAGAGGCTATTGTTGGAAGAGA
>NW_015695599.1:0-226 GCF_001515625.1 Sinocyclocheilus rhinocerous
ACAGGGGATTGCAAAAGATAGCAAATGGGCCAGTGAACATATATTTAAAAAAATACAGATTGTTCTTTAAAAAAAAATTTAAAACTACGAATTGTAAAACCTATATATGAACATTAATTAAAGATTAATTTTTCATAATATATTTGAATGCTTGTTAATTTAAATTAAAGTATTACTATCTAAATGTAGCTCTTTTTATATTTGGATGGCTGAGAGTTTGGCTAGA
>NW_015695600.1:0-226 GCF_001515625.1 Sinocyclocheilus rhinocerous
TAATTATTTATTATATCTTAAATCTTATGTATATTTGAAAGCATTACAAGAATGTATTAGAATCATCAATCAAGCATTTTTATGACCGTACATTAGTTATGAAACTAAAATGCTGCAACGTATTAATTTTCATAATTAACATAAGAGAACAAAAGTATGTAGACATTATTGGTCATTCAATGTTTTTGTGGAAATGACAAGAGATCGTAGATTAAAACTGGCAAAC
>NW_015695601.1:0-226 GCF_001515625.1 Sinocyclocheilus rhinocerous
CGGTTTATTATGAAACTGGCGGGCCACCACGGTCTAGTTAATGAATGGGAAACACTGAACACTTCTACACTGTTAAAAAAAAAATGCTGTTCTGCTGAACTCTACTCATCAAAGAATCATCAAGAAAGTGTATCACGTTTCCACAAAAAATATTAAGCAGCAACACAACTGCTTTTAACTTTAATAATAAGAAATGTTTCTTGAGCATCAAATCAGCATATCAGAA
>NW_015695602.1:0-226 GCF_001515625.1 Sinocyclocheilus rhinocerous
TTGTGAAAGAAGCCATTTGTTATTAGACGCCACTGTAAAAAAAAACACACATGTTTTGTATGCCTTTTAATTTAATTGTAATTCAACATTCACATATTTTAGAGTGAGCGCGGCCATATGTAACGCGAATGTACGAGGCTTCCGGTGGCATTCGCTTCCGGTCGTTTTAGCAGTACAGAAACAGTCTGCTCGAAATGGCAAACAGGTATTTGATATCATATTATTT
>NW_015695603.1:0-226 GCF_001515625.1 Sinocyclocheilus rhinocerous
TAATGACTTCTGTTATGACTGCATGTGAAAAACTGCTTGACAGCTTATTGAAATTTGGAAGGAGAAAAAAAACAACAACTTTAAAATCTACAAAACCACCAAATAATTTTACATTTTTATGACTAGGCAAGGTTAGTTCAAACTGTAAGTGTCAGAAAGTCTGTTCCGGAACCAAAATCATGCAGCCGTTTCCATACGGACTTTAAAACTATCACGGCTCACAGAC
>NW_015695604.1:0-226 GCF_001515625.1 Sinocyclocheilus rhinocerous
AAAAAATCCAGGGAGTTTAAATGGGTTTAAACAAAATTGGCTGATTTAAGTATTTTACAGATACAATGTCTTTTATACATTTTTCTGTATTTGTAGAATGTCTAACAAATAACAATTTTGCCGTCTTTCCGTGGATTGTATTAATGATCATTAAGAAAAAAAAAATCTTTTGGATTTGTGGGGATGCACCCATTTATGCTGACTCTGTATAAACACAATATACAGT
>NW_015695605.1:0-226 GCF_001515625.1 Sinocyclocheilus rhinocerous
TAAGAAGCGAGATTGTCTCCATCTGTAGATCTTTACTGATATTATTACAACCACACATGTGATAAATAAGAAAGAAACAGCAGCCAATGCGAGAACTAAATAAAAAGTCAGGTTTTTGTCATACTGTTTTTCATGTGTAAAGTCTGTGAATTCTGACAGCACTTCAGGAAAGCTGTCAGCTACAGCCACGTTAATGGAGACCACAGCTGAGCGAGAGGGCTGTCCG
>NW_015695606.1:0-226 GCF_001515625.1 Sinocyclocheilus rhinocerous
TAAGTAGTAGACGTGTTAGGGAAGTAACACGTAACATTTTAATTCCCATCACAACAAACTGGAGCGCTCGCGCTACACTGACAGCCGATTCAGTGGTTGCCTAGCAACATAAAAAACCGTGGCGCACTGCTCTCTTTTTTTCTAAAATCAACCTGAAAAACACGTTCTGTCTGATCGGGGCCTTAAAGTGTTAAATCTTAAAAAACACTTTAAACGTGATGTTAAA
>NW_015695607.1:0-226 GCF_001515625.1 Sinocyclocheilus rhinocerous
AACATGTTTTCATACACTGTCATATGTTTAGCTGCTGATGTTCTATTTCAGTGTTCATGCAAACTTACAAAACATCACACTTTACACACACATATCTATAAACCAGAAAGAGATCACATTGGAGAGAAAGATTCTTTTTAAAATGTCATCAGATTTATTTTTGGTAAATGGCAACCATCAGTTTTCTTTCATGGGAACTTCGAACTGCGTCCTCTAGGGGTCGCTA
>NW_015695608.1:0-226 GCF_001515625.1 Sinocyclocheilus rhinocerous
TACAAAAACATTGTAAAAATTTAAAATTAGGCTACCTTATAAAGGAAAAAAGTAATCCCACTCCTCCACGTCTACTACTATCATCGCTTGAATTACAGCGTCACACGCCTTCTTTTTGAACGTGATTTTTCTTCAATCCCTCATTGCAGAAAAATCACGTTCAAAAAGAAGGAGGGGGCGAAATATTTGACAAATTATGCTACAGCACTTATATTTTTGCACTGAT
>NW_015695609.1:0-226 GCF_001515625.1 Sinocyclocheilus rhinocerous
TACAATTCATAAAATTATTATTTGGACTCGGACTCAGATGTTCTCCTTTGCAGAAAGTACAAACTTTTCTCATTGTCTTTCATGATAATAATTAGATAATCATGCTTTTATACTGTATTTCTGTATATTTCTCTGATAATGTTGATTTTATCAGTATGAAAACTAGATTCAGTCATTGTCTGTGTTGAAGCTGTTAATGCGAGTCAATGCCATGCAATGACAA
This sequence comes from Sinocyclocheilus rhinocerous, assembly GCF_001515625.1. Taxonomy (NCBI): domain Eukaryota; kingdom Metazoa; phylum Chordata; class Actinopteri; order Cypriniformes; family Cyprinidae; genus Sinocyclocheilus; species Sinocyclocheilus rhinocerous. Next base: position 224 of record NW_015695609.1, read on the forward strand.
TGT
>NW_015695610.1:0-226 GCF_001515625.1 Sinocyclocheilus rhinocerous
TACAAGTGCCACAGCACAGAGGGGGTACAGAAAGCCAGACTTTTTGATTAATACTCCTCTAAATTAACTGTTTACTCTACAGACTCTTAACATTCCCAGATTATGATAATTTTGTGACAGGCAGAGAGATTGATGTTTGAGAGCTTGTTTTAATTAATGGTTTTGTTTGTCTCCGGAGAATGGATTTTTTTTGTTCTTCTTCATGGTTGCTTTTGAACACTTTTTT
>NW_015695611.1:0-226 GCF_001515625.1 Sinocyclocheilus rhinocerous
ATGCAATACTTTTATGAGAGAACGCAAATGTTCTCATGAACGAACGCATGAGCAAAGCGTTTTCCTCTTTCTTCTGTGTTCGTTCGCAAAACATTTGTGTTCTCTTCAAAAAAAAAGTTGTTGTTTTTTTTTTATTAAGTGAAAGTGAAGTGACGTGTGGCCAAGTATGGTGAACCATTGCTGAACCATTTGTGCTCTGCATTTAACCCATCCAAGTCCACACACA
>NW_015695612.1:0-226 GCF_001515625.1 Sinocyclocheilus rhinocerous
TACAGTTCTGTTGTGCAGCATCATGTCTGATCAAATAAAATAAAATAAAAAATAAAAAGGCAATGTTTTGCAATTTTCATCTGATTACGTTTTAAAGGATTAATTAAATAGTTAAAGTTTTATTAATTCATTTCACTAGACACCATTTTTTACGATAAATTTGTACTGAATCATAAAACATGGAATCCATAAGAAATCAAATGGAAAACACAGAATTTAGGGAAAA
>NW_015695613.1:0-226 GCF_001515625.1 Sinocyclocheilus rhinocerous
GTTGTACGTAACTTTTAGGGTTTATAATTTTCATTAATTTAATAGTTGTAAACTTAACAAATATAATGTGGCTTTATACAGTGAACTTGATTGAAAAATTAATAAGAAAACAAATGTCACATGAGGCAAGTGTTTTCATGTTAAAGTTATAGTCATTGTTTTTGTAACTGAAGCTGTAGCCTTAAAGGGTTAGTTCACCCAAAAATGAAAATAAGCCCATAAATTA
>NW_015695614.1:0-226 GCF_001515625.1 Sinocyclocheilus rhinocerous
AATACTGCACAAAACACACATGCACATAAATCAGCCAGAAAAAAATCACATTTTCAACATTTTAAAGCCGATCAGTGAATTTTAATGTGAGATAAAAAGGCAAAACTTCATAAAAATACAATTATACAGCTAATTGTACTGATAAGTTTAAATATACTAGCTATGCAAGCTACACTACTATTTTTTTTTTTATTAATTAAATTGATCAAAAGTGACAGTAAAAGCA
>NW_015695615.1:0-226 GCF_001515625.1 Sinocyclocheilus rhinocerous
GAATAGATGCTAATTTATTTATTTTTGTGATGACATCGTCACAACGTGTGATCAGTGTGTGTGTCAATAAATCACCCTCCGGGGCACTTCCTAGCAGTACCGAGTCTGTGTTCTCATTCACCCGGCGACAATATGAAGAGTTCAGATGCATCTAAGTGCCATCTGAAATTTTCTTCTGCAAGCTTTTGCATCTGAACTCTTCTCACACACACACACACACACACAC
>NW_015695616.1:0-226 GCF_001515625.1 Sinocyclocheilus rhinocerous
TACAGATTACAAGTTACCCTATTTAAAATGTAACAAGTAGTGTAAATATTTCATTTAGCCTAGTTTATTAAAGTAATGTAACTGATTACATTTGATTAAAATTACAATTTCTAATTTTTTTTCTACATTTCTCTAAACTGTTAACTATTTTCAAACATTTAAAGCAGACAGTACTGGACACTACTGTCAGACTTTCACAATCCTTCATCACTTGAATTAAGATTAT
>NW_015695617.1:0-226 GCF_001515625.1 Sinocyclocheilus rhinocerous
TACTGTAAAGTTTTCGCTGCGTTCACCCCTCATCACACCACAGCTTCCTCCAGCAAAAATCTAGCTCTTAATACATATGAACGCATAGTTTATAAAACGATCATGTTGCTATTTTCATTAGAAAATTTTATATTTAATATAAAACATATTACAGTGCGTGTGGCATACCATACAGTCATTTACAGAACTGATTAAAGACAGTGACAGACAGCACTCAGTCAATTCA
>NW_015695618.1:0-226 GCF_001515625.1 Sinocyclocheilus rhinocerous
ATTGTTCCTGAAGAGCTCCCTCATCTGCACATGAATGCAAGTATAAAATGAAGCGCCTGGCTACTTTGCAGTCGTGACATCTCTCGCGAAAAGTTGGTCATGACAGCTCAACAGACAAGATGATGTCCACCAGACTACTGGCACTGCTTCAACCACATGCAGTGAGGAGTCTTCTTCCACAGATCTGCTCTGCCCGTCTTTCAAGTCTCAGAAGGCAGCATGAAAA
>NW_015695619.1:0-226 GCF_001515625.1 Sinocyclocheilus rhinocerous
AGACACACATTCACACTCTCACACATATGGACAATTTAGTGTTTCTAATTCTCCTGGGGTCTCATGTATAAAACTTTATGTAGATTTCATTCTAAATGTGTGCGTACCCACAAAAGCTAGATTTTGCGTACATGCAAAATTTTTCCGATTTATAAAGCCATGCGTACGCCAGAACCTGCGAAAAAATTCCCTTTGTAATACCCAGTCAGTGGAAGATTGTGCGTAC
>NW_015695620.1:0-226 GCF_001515625.1 Sinocyclocheilus rhinocerous
CAAATATTTCTATTTCAAATAAATGCTGTTCTTTTGAACTTTCTAACTATCAAAGAATCCTCAAAAATGGATCACAGCATCTACAAACATATTAAGCAGCACAAGTGTTTTCAACACTGATGATAATAATTCATATTTTTGAGCAGGAAATCAGCATATTAAAATGATTTCTGAACGATCACTGAAGGACACTGAAGACTGGAGTAATGATGCTGAAAATTCAGCT
>NW_015695621.1:0-226 GCF_001515625.1 Sinocyclocheilus rhinocerous
TATAAAATAAAAGGAAATTATAAAAATAAACAAATCAATTAAATAAAATAATAAATAAAACAAAAGTGAAAAATATATGAAGAAAAATGAAATTAGCTGTACTGCTCAGTAACTTAAAAGTCTTAAAAAAACAACCTGAAGAAGTACTGTGATAAGACTGTGGATCGAAATCTTGCCTTACAAAATGTGAATGTTTTGTAAAGTTGCATGTAAACAATTATTTCCA
>NW_015695622.1:0-226 GCF_001515625.1 Sinocyclocheilus rhinocerous
CTAACCTCCCAGAGCAGCGAGAACCTCCAACCAGCCTGACTCCTGCAGTAGTGAGAGAAAATAAAATAAAAGTTACATAACCATTGTTATCATAAACTTATAAACAACCACATAATAACTTTGGAAATAAATAACATTTACAAACATTATTGTACCATTCAATAATGCTGACAGATCATTATTTTATGTGCATTCAAATTGTTACAAATGTTATTAAACTTTGATA
>NW_015695623.1:0-226 GCF_001515625.1 Sinocyclocheilus rhinocerous
TACTGTCACTTTTGATCAATTTAATGCGTTCTTGCTGAATAAAAATATTCATTTCTTTCACTGACCCCAAATTTTTGAACGCTAGTGTTTGTTAACATTATCTGACATGAAGAGGATCAGAAGGTTTACACAGGGCTTGGTAAGGAGACATGTGTTGTCGTCTCCAGGTGTCCCCGTGCCAAAGGCTTCATTCATCACTTCCTCCTCTGCCGCTGTACGACCAGCC
>NW_015695624.1:0-226 GCF_001515625.1 Sinocyclocheilus rhinocerous
GTACTGATTTCCTTTTTTTTATACCTTTACTTTTAGGTATAGTTTATATTGCTGCTGATAATATCCCTTGCTTTATTTCATTATTTAATAACTCTATATCTGTATTATCAATTTGACTTAAATATGTATCACTTTCTGCTTGAAACTTTTCCCAATCAGCTTTCTCAAACATCCAATTTCTTCCTCTTCCATCTACTTTTTCCACTACAGAGATATTGACTTTACA
>NW_015695625.1:0-226 GCF_001515625.1 Sinocyclocheilus rhinocerous
TATATATATTACAAATTAATAGCATATCATTTTTATCCACAATATAATGAGAATTATATATATATTTTTTTTACTTATTTGCACAATTGACACCTAAATAAATAAATGCTGTCTTGGCAACTAACTGAAATAAATGAGTTTAAGCTGAAGTACTAAAATTACTAAAATTGCAGAATTAATGCTTTAATTTGTTTAAAGGCGGCAAAAATATATTTGGACAGAAAAC
>NW_015695626.1:0-226 GCF_001515625.1 Sinocyclocheilus rhinocerous
GCTGTTGTTGTTGTTGTTTATTAAATATTATTATTCAATAAATAAGATGTTATATAAATATTACTTATATATATATATATATAATAGTAGCATTTAATAATAGTGTTCAACATTGAAAAACGGTCCGTGTTAGTGATGGTGATTTTATTTTAATTGTTCCGCCATTAGATGGCGACAATATACTGTTTTTATGAGTGAGTCAGCAGTAAAGACTTTTATACTGAAA
>NW_015695627.1:0-226 GCF_001515625.1 Sinocyclocheilus rhinocerous
TATAGTAAGTATTTAGTAATAATGAATATCCAAGATGCAAAAAACTTAATAAATGAAGTAGTTCAGTAAATAGTTTCGTATTTCCTGTTACTGCAAATTTGAAAACTATATTTTTGGTTAAAAGAATTGTATTTAAATATAAACTTACTGTTCAAAGGTTTAGGATCAGTACAATTTTTTTTAAGAATTAATGCTTTTATTCAACAAAGATGCACCTAAAGTGACT
>NW_015695628.1:0-226 GCF_001515625.1 Sinocyclocheilus rhinocerous
TATATTAATTTAAAATAAAAGCTTAATTCCTATTAAACTAAGCTAACTTGTGTAATGGATTAAGGATATAATAATTATATAAATAAAAAAACTTTTCAAAAAAAGTATTGGTGCAAATTAAACTGAAATTTACCTGGCTAGCCAGCTAATCTGGCTTCATGGTACAAGCCCCAGGAGAACAAAGGCGATCAGGGAGTCGTGGGACAACAGGTAAATAATACAGCAT
>NW_015695629.1:0-226 GCF_001515625.1 Sinocyclocheilus rhinocerous
ATAGATTGTTTTCCCCCACGGCATAAACAGAAATGATGTTTTCATGGACATTCACTGTAATGCCAACCAAGTCTATTACACATTGAAATTTATGATGATCTAAAAATGACTCAAATAAACACAAACCATTTAAATATTATTGTGTGAGAAAGTCTATCTATCTATCTATCTATCTATCCACAGTTGTCAGTTATTACAATCGTTGCATAAAAAGAGCTTGAGATTA
>NW_015695630.1:0-226 GCF_001515625.1 Sinocyclocheilus rhinocerous
TATAGTTTTGGAGAAAATTAATGACAAAATCACTCCAAAAAACAATATTTTTAGTGTATAGTTTTGGAGAAAATTAAAGGTAAATTCACCCCAAGCATCTAAATGCATCAGCACTTTTGCATCACATCCCATTTCAAACCCTCATAAAAATCTTTTCTTTAGAGGTTTGCTCATTCTTTCAGTTGATTCCTGTTTACAGTCACCCTGATTATTAATATATTAATTT
>NW_015695631.1:0-226 GCF_001515625.1 Sinocyclocheilus rhinocerous
CCTGGATGACAGTGATTTAAACCTTTGGAAAACCCAAACGCATATGCATTTTTTTTAGATTAATATTAAAAAGTAGTTTTTATTTGGGAGCATAAATATGCCTTTTTTCCATTTTATTAACTTGTAATAAGAGCCTGAGGTATATGCGACGTAATCACGTATTAATAAGTTGACCTGTCAAAACCAATGCCGGATCACCTGAGATAAATACTAACAGGTGTAAACA
>NW_015695632.1:0-226 GCF_001515625.1 Sinocyclocheilus rhinocerous
ACATTATATGGTACAAAAGATAACACTTTGCTCAATACTGTAATTGTTCAGTGAACAATTCTTTGTCCGACAAGTTAAATGCAATATTATCTTGTTGATTTAAAATAGCACATTTGGGAGAAGTAACCTCCCGAAGTCCTTTTCCTTTTCCCCGATGCTCTCTTCTAGTTGGTTGATTGCTTTTGGAATGGCGGGGCTGGCCCAAAAAAGGTTTTCTTTGTCAAGA
>NW_015695633.1:0-226 GCF_001515625.1 Sinocyclocheilus rhinocerous
AATAACGACTTTATTCCACATTTTCATCTCTACTGCGTCACTTTGAACACACGTTCATGACAGTATCATGACGCGAGCGTGTGTCGGCTCCGGCGCTGACCCAGATCCGGCGTGATGACGTCATCACACCGGATCTGGGTCAGTGCCGCCACACGCTCACGTCATGGTACTGTCGTGAACGCGGTCTTACGGGTTTCGAACAACACGAGGGTGAGTAATTAATGAC
>NW_015695634.1:0-226 GCF_001515625.1 Sinocyclocheilus rhinocerous
TATTAAAATAACCAGTTTTCCCCGTTTACATGCACACCAGTAACCGGATAACGCAAGTAACCTGCGTTTACATGATTTTCCTTGTAGTGATGTCAAAATATAATTTGCGTATCTGACTCAGAGTATTCCATACATCTGTCAGTTGTGATGTTAAATTAAGCTTGCAACATGTCGGGAAACGTACAGCTCATATAGTATCCTCATGCAGTTATAAACGCAGCATTGT
>NW_015695635.1:0-226 GCF_001515625.1 Sinocyclocheilus rhinocerous
ATAATGTTCTTTTTAGCAGCATCATATGACCCCTTTAAAGTTATGCTTCTGACTCAGTATTTCTGTCTTGTTTTCCAGAACAAATACCTAAACATTCTTAAACCAAGATGCATTTTCTTGAAATGCAAAATGGCTTAAGATATTAAATCTCGTTTTCTGAAAAAATCATCAAAGCAACCAAAAGTCGCCAAAGCAACACTAAAATAACTAAAACTGTAATAATAAA
>NW_015695636.1:0-226 GCF_001515625.1 Sinocyclocheilus rhinocerous
TATTCTCCAAGTTCCTGTTCTCCTCGTCCTCCTGTCGTCATCATGCAGTTTTACATTTTAAATGTTGTGATACGTCCAGATTGTATGTTTCAGCATCAATGAAAACATGAAAATGTAACGTTTTTTGCTTGTAAACGTTTTTGTAATGTAAAAATGTAAACTCATTTTCATGTTCATGTTAAAGAGCTAAGTACGAGAAGATTATTACACTGCAGTGCTTCATTCT
>NW_015695637.1:0-226 GCF_001515625.1 Sinocyclocheilus rhinocerous
ACTTAATTTGATATTTGGTTTAGCTTACAGTAATATAGCTGCAATCTATTTCACAAAAGAATCCATTGTGACAAACAATCAATTTTGACAATGTTTTATTGCATTAGTTGTTGTAGTTATCATGGTAGTTCGGAAGAGAAATGTCCGTTGTGTGGCGATTAAAGTGTTGTTGTTCTATTATGTTTTATTGTCTATTGTCTATTAATGTTCCAAGGCATTAATTTTT
>NW_015695638.1:0-226 GCF_001515625.1 Sinocyclocheilus rhinocerous
TATTTCCATATATTATTTTGCAGCACATCGTTGACATCATCTTATATTGACATACAATCCATAAAAGGATTAAATAATCAATATTTTAACATTCTGGTTCATAATTTTAATTAGTGCATTACCTATTTGAAATGCATTAAATAATTAATGACTGTTGTATGGTAAATGACCAACATGCATGGTGTATATTTTTAGACTTGGATAAATTTGCTTTGACATACAGCTC
>NW_015695639.1:0-226 GCF_001515625.1 Sinocyclocheilus rhinocerous
ATGATATTTACATTTTTAAGATAAAAATACTTGTTTTTAGAGAAATTGTTTATTTTAATTAGCACGCTGGCAATCTTTTTCTCTTTTTCTAAGTGCAAATCTAACACAAATGAAGTTAATGCACAGAACATTGCTTCGCAGTGTATCATTTTAAAAGTGTGATTATTTTAAATGTGTCATCAACCATATACAACAACAACAACAACAATTAAAGGGATAGTTCACA
>NW_015695640.1:0-226 GCF_001515625.1 Sinocyclocheilus rhinocerous
TATTTTAATGGAAAGGTGATTACATATACACTTAAAACTAATACATAAGGGCTATATTTCATTGTTAAACTATTATATCTTAGGAGTCAGCTACAGGTAAGTAATTTAACTTCCTGGACAGAATAAACAGTTTATTTCTTTCACATCAAATAATGTGTCTTAAAAGACACATTTTAGTCTCCTAATTTTCCACTTTCTCTGCTTTATTTACTCATTCTTTCAAAAA
>NW_015695641.1:0-226 GCF_001515625.1 Sinocyclocheilus rhinocerous
GTAAACGCCAGCCGCAGCGACTCCCCTCATTCTCCCCCTTCCTTCAGTCCTTCAGTCCGGTCTCCCATCCAGTTTGTCTTATACACCCCAAAAAGAGATTTCTGTCTACTTGCACAGGTTCTTTATTGGCATTTATGATTCCATGAAGAACCTTTAACATCCATGTTTGTTTTTTTAATATAGTAGAAAAAGGTTCTTTAGATTATTAAAATGTTCTTCACACTAA
>NW_015695642.1:0-226 GCF_001515625.1 Sinocyclocheilus rhinocerous
TAGAATTTGGACAATTTAAACTAAATTAAAATACATTTTCAGAATTAAAAATGTCCACAGATGTATTTTATGTGTATATTAGGTATATTTATAGTATATTATAAAACCTTACAACCAGTAACCAGTAAACATAAAAACATGTTTTTAAATGCTATTAGTTAACATATTAACTTTAGCAGCCCTAAAATAACAAAACAAAATAAACTGAAACTAGATAACTAAAATT
>NW_015695643.1:0-226 GCF_001515625.1 Sinocyclocheilus rhinocerous
AGTTTGGGGGAAATTCTGCTGTAAGAAGATGTCTTGTTTTCTTGCTTAATGTCTTTTTATGAATAAATATAAAATTATTGTCATCAACGTCAATATAATTACTAATTATTTTTCCCAAAAAGCCTATTTCCATTTGGTCTATAGATGAGCAAAACGTTACACAGCAGCAGGATAAATCCAATGACTAACCTATCTATAATTTGGTCGTTAGCATCAGGCTGTTTCT
>NW_015695644.1:0-226 GCF_001515625.1 Sinocyclocheilus rhinocerous
CTGTCAAACGATTAATCGCATCCAAAATAAAAGTTTGTGTTTACACAGTATATGTGTGTGTATTTATATATACATAATAAATATACACAGTAGACTCATATATTATAAACACAAACTTTTATTTTGGATGCGTTTAATCATGACTAATCGTTTGACAGCACTAGTGTAAAATGACAGTTTTTTTCAGGCTAATCATTAGGTCTGTGCTGATTCAATTCAGTATCTT
>NW_015695645.1:0-226 GCF_001515625.1 Sinocyclocheilus rhinocerous
TATGCAATGAAACATAAAATAACAAAATAATATCAAAATAAAATACAACAAAATTTTAACTGATTCAATGAAACAGAGAGAATATTTGATATTACTCAAATAACTGATAGGGAGTTATTAAAAGAGTTAGTGTTAAAGTTCAAATAAACAACATTATATTTCTGTACAATTCTGTCATTTCATTTGTTAAATCAATTCAACGTTTACAGGATAACATTTTTCACAG
>NW_015695646.1:0-226 GCF_001515625.1 Sinocyclocheilus rhinocerous
TAATCAGGGTCGTCTTATATTCGGGCCAATACGGTAATTTATTTTCAACACCACACAACATTATTTTATCACAGTCGTATCAGAGTAACTACATATGTGCAACAGCAACAATACTAATGGGTTTGTTAATATAAGATGATGACAAATTGAGCATATATGTGATTGAAAGAGATGGAATATCTTTGAGAGATGACAGAAAAGTGTTGCCATTTATGACAGATATTTC
>NW_015695647.1:0-226 GCF_001515625.1 Sinocyclocheilus rhinocerous
TGGTATATCTTTTCCTATCATATCAGAAAGTATTGATGATTTTTTTCCACAAAACTCATAAACCGTTTCACATTCCCACACCATATGCATGAATGTTTCCACTTGTTGGTAGGGACAAAAACTACAGTGGGGACTAGGAGATGATTTAATGAGGAAACGTTTCTTTGGTGTCCAGTACAAACCATGACAAAATTTGAAATGAATTAATTGGTGGTTTGGATTTTTT
>NW_015695648.1:0-226 GCF_001515625.1 Sinocyclocheilus rhinocerous
AAGGAAAACTTGAAATCGCATCATATGACCCCTTTAATATATCAATTGTTTCTCTACATGATGAAATGGAGACGAAACTGAGACTTTTCCTAAGAGGAATCAGAAAGGTTCAGTTGAAAATGGAAATTCTGTCATCATTTAGTTATGTCATTCCAAACATTATGGCCTATTTTGTGCTTTGGTTATTTTGAAGAGGTTGAATCATTTAGTCTGATATGAACCGGGA
>NW_015695649.1:0-226 GCF_001515625.1 Sinocyclocheilus rhinocerous
TATGCTTAAAGATTGAAATTAATATAAACTGTCCAGAAAACAAATTATTTAGAAAATAGTAATGATTAATTATTAATCTACAAGCACTAGATTAATCATTTTTTTTAGCTATATAAAAGAAATGAGTACTTTTATCCATTAAGGAGGACGCATTAAATTGATAAAAAGTGAGAGTAAAGAAATTTTTAATGTTACAAAAAAAGTTCCGTTTCAAATAAATGTTCTT
>NW_015695650.1:0-226 GCF_001515625.1 Sinocyclocheilus rhinocerous
CAATTCTAGAGTTTATACGTCACTATTCTTGAGTTTATACGTCACAATTCTTGAGTTTGTTGCAATTCGAGTTTATATCACAAATCTGAGTTCATATCTTGCGATTCTTGAGTTTGTCGCAATTCTGAGTCTCGCAATTCTTGAGATTCTGTCGCAAATCTGAGTCTCGCAATTCTTGAGATTCTGTCGCAATTCTGAGTCTCGCAATTCTTGAGTTTCTGTCGCA
>NW_015695651.1:0-226 GCF_001515625.1 Sinocyclocheilus rhinocerous
TTCTTTTTTGTGTGTTGTTCCAATTTACCTCTTAGTAAATTATATACTTTGAAAATTGGTAAAAGCTTACTAATATGTGTAGAGTGATTTGTATTGTGTATTTTACATGAAGGATAACAAAACCTGGGAGCTTTTATATTTATAAAATGATATATTAACATTTAGTGTGTCGATATGAGGGAAATATAGGAATTATCCAAGACACATGTAGTTTGTTTTTTCTGAA
>NW_015695652.1:0-226 GCF_001515625.1 Sinocyclocheilus rhinocerous
TGTTGCAAAAAAATCCCCCTTGAGAAAAGATGTTTAGAAATTAAGCTAATAGAGCAATTTCTGGAGCACTTCAACAGGTGTCTTCTGTGTGAGGTTGACAGTGGGAAAAGGAGTTTTGGAGGGACATTCGGTTGTCATGTGACTTAAAAACAGCACATCATTGGCTACCTTAAGACCTACCCTTTTAATTCCCATAATGCAATATATTGTAGTTTTTTCAGAATAA
>NW_015695653.1:0-226 GCF_001515625.1 Sinocyclocheilus rhinocerous
AAGTTTTAAGTAAACATGCACAAATAAAACGATAAACCTTTACTTCGCTAGTTAACTGAACTAAAACGATCAACTGCACTTACCTCTGCTAAATCATAGCTTGAACGCTGGTCTCGCGCTGATGACGTCAGCATCCAGGTAGGCACGCCCCCAGTTGTTTATGATTGGTCGACAGACAGGCTCAAATCTGATTGGCTAAAGAGTGTCCCGCGTGGGAGGAGTTCGC
>NW_015695654.1:0-226 GCF_001515625.1 Sinocyclocheilus rhinocerous
TAGTAAATGGATGCATGACATTAGATGTCTAGAGACAACAATTTTGGGGGATTGAGATATAAGTAATATAATAATTGGGTTTATGGAAAACAGTAGAAATAAGTAGGACTGAGACAATAATGCTAATACTTGTTGCATCTGCAGACTTAACCATTTGATAGAGGAATACTGTAAGAAGTAACTATAACGAAAAAAGAAAAATCTAATTAAGTTAATATTATTATGA
>NW_015695655.1:0-226 GCF_001515625.1 Sinocyclocheilus rhinocerous
AAAAAAAAACTATTGTGGTTGTCCAATGATGAGTTAATATTCAAAAACATTTTTTGTTATGCTGGTAGAAAATCTCTTCACATCTCGTTAGCAATCACTATGTGAAGTGGCCTAAATTTATTTATATGTATTTATATTGTCTATGGAAGGCGTAGGACCAATCAAAATGTTCGGTCCGAATATTACGATAGGCTGTCCTGCCTGCCTGTCAAAATATGTATTTGCA
>NW_015695656.1:0-226 GCF_001515625.1 Sinocyclocheilus rhinocerous
TATGCTTAAAGATTGAAATTAATATAAACTGTCCAGAAAACAAATGATTTAGAAAATAGTAATGATTAATTATTAATCTACAAGCACTAGATTAATCTTTTTTTTTAGCTATATAAAAGAAATGAGTACTTTTATCCATTAAGGAGGACGCATTAAATTGATCAAAAGTGAGAGTAAAGACATTTTTAATGTTACAAAAAAAGTTCCGTTTCAAATAAATGTTCTT
>NW_015695657.1:0-226 GCF_001515625.1 Sinocyclocheilus rhinocerous
TTTTAAAAAGCCATGTAAACATATTTACTCCACGAACATGGAAAATGGCGATAACGGCATTTAACTGTTGTCTGCAGTGTTGTGTTCTTGTCTCAGCTTCGATGATATGTAACACTGCAAGTTGTTATAAATAATTAGTCTCTTAGCCCAACTTTTTGCTCTTGCAATCGCGTAAATTGTCCGTTTACATCTCCATCTCCGTTATAAAAAGACATCGCTGTCGGCC
>NW_015695658.1:0-226 GCF_001515625.1 Sinocyclocheilus rhinocerous
ATAAAATGTAAGAAAAATTAGTGTGGTCAAGGGAAATTTTTCATACCATTCTTATTTGATGTTCAATATCTCATGAAAGAAATAAGGTAGGAGAAATTTTTTTTGGTGATGTTCCCCAACATGTGTGCTGTAGGTGAATTCAATTTTGTGGTGATATCATTAAGTAATCAAACGTTACAGCTTTTGGAACCAAGGTAGCCCTTCTCTTAGCCCTTTACAGTTTTGA
>NW_015695659.1:0-226 GCF_001515625.1 Sinocyclocheilus rhinocerous
TCAAGCTGAACAGTTTTTTATATTTACCATTTTATTTATTTATTTTTAGTTAATTTTTTAGTTTATTTTTAGTTCAGATTTAGTTTTTATTTATTTCCAGCTAGTAATTTTAGTGCTTCAACCTAAACTAATTACAGTTAGCTGTCTAGACAACATTTCTCATTTTCGTTTAGTTTAACATTTTTGATCTAATATTTGTATTTATTTTTTATTATTTCAGCTTTAT
>NW_015695660.1:0-226 GCF_001515625.1 Sinocyclocheilus rhinocerous
TCAAGATTGATTCTAAAAGAGTTTTATTATTCAGATGTAAATTTATATTATCAATGCATTCTTCATAAACAGTTCTTCAGAACCCCCAGGAGGAATTAAATAACTAAAAATTGCATTTATATCTTATCAGTTAGGGTTACTCTCATGATGAGGTCAATTTTACCTCTGAGAGAAAGAAACTATTTGTGCTGTTTGCTGATAGCTTTGTATCTTGTATTTTCCACAT
>NW_015695661.1:0-226 GCF_001515625.1 Sinocyclocheilus rhinocerous
TGTGAATGCACCTTCACACGTCTGCATTGTTCCACAATTGCAACCGTTTTCCAAATCTTGTGTGCATTTATTCACCAGAGGTGCAGTGTTGTGCATGCAGCGCTTCTGATGTGTTAAAGCAGTCACCTCTTCACCAGCAATGCAAGATACGAAATTCCCTGCAGTCAAGATGCCCTTCCCTCCGCGCACAAAGACACTCATGCACCATCTAACCTGCCAGACCGAC
>NW_015695662.1:0-226 GCF_001515625.1 Sinocyclocheilus rhinocerous
GCCCTGCACACTGCTGTTCTCACGGAGGCCATTACAAGACTGACAACAGACTGACCCCAGGTCAGCACGAGAGGTGGGTTTCCTTGGCAGAACACCTGCTCGTCCCTGCACTGCTGACCCTACAACAGCTGTAGCGGCGCACTCGTCCTCTGCCTCTCTCCTTGGCTAGACCCAGCTGAGCGTTTGGGGAATTTCCAAGACAAAATAACACAACAAGCCCCTTCAA
>NW_015695663.1:0-226 GCF_001515625.1 Sinocyclocheilus rhinocerous
ATTGCTGTTTTTGAAGTAACTAAGCCTCATTGCTTGTAGAGAGAGCTGCGCAAACGCAGGTTCACACACGCAACTTTCATCCCTCTCTCGCTCTCTTTCGCTAATTCAAATAAATGATAGAATTAATTAATTCAAATAAATGCGATCTTACCGCACTGCATCTATGTGTCTGATTTGACTTTGAATGCTAACGAGCCTTAACTGACGAAAATTACCATAATTTGCA
>NW_015695664.1:0-226 GCF_001515625.1 Sinocyclocheilus rhinocerous
ATTTGACACAAACTAAACAGTACAATTTACCGTACTGTTGTGTTCTTTAATGTCAATCATTCAGCCAATCATTCCCCAAAAACATTCCTGTGGACAAAAAAAAAAATAATAAAACAGTGAAATAAGACATAAAACCTGTTTAAACGGGGGAAATTAGATTAATTTAATTTCTCATATATTCCTCCTCCTACATTAAATCAGAGAGTCTCATGGAGAATCTCACACA
>NW_015695665.1:0-226 GCF_001515625.1 Sinocyclocheilus rhinocerous
TATGACCAGTCTTGAAGAAAAAAATTAGATGACTAACTTTTTAAGGCTAGTTTAAACAGTTTATGCAACCAGTCCCAGTTCTTTATTTACTCTTGTAAGATTACAAATCTAAGCAAATCTCATAGGTGACCTATTTTGATCTCAAAAAAAGTGAGTTGTCACTGAAAGGAGAGGAGTTTGCGTCTATGACAGGGGTGCCCAAACTCGGTCCTGGAGGGCCGGTGTC
>NW_015695666.1:0-226 GCF_001515625.1 Sinocyclocheilus rhinocerous
TCAGAAGAGACATTTATTTAAAATATCAGCTCATTCTGGATATTGATCTACAGGTCTGACTTTCCAGTGGAAAAAGTAAGGGGAAAGCAAGGGAAGATGCTGAGAACTGCACAATGGGAACTTTGTTTGCCAAGGTATGCAGGCCACACACTGGGACGTCCCATACATGGGATTATGGAAAACACACACACACAAACTTTGACAAGGTAGATCTTGTACCTGAGGC
>NW_015695667.1:0-226 GCF_001515625.1 Sinocyclocheilus rhinocerous
TCATTTGGCAGTTTATACTGTAGAAATGATAGCAATACTCTTGGCATTGCAGTGGGCAGAGGAACACAAACCTGAGAATGTTTTAATTTGTTCGGACTCAGTTTAGGTATTAAAGAGTTTGAGATCTTTTAAATCTAATCACCAGGATATTCTCTTTAGTATCCTACAAATACATTCAAGTATTGTTCAAAATTATACATCAATCAGTTTTATATGGGTCCCAGCA
>NW_015695668.1:0-226 GCF_001515625.1 Sinocyclocheilus rhinocerous
TGACATGACTGACCAGGAAGACATGACTGACCATGAAGACAAATTGTCACTGGCAACAGATCTGGCAACCTGGGCATCCCAATTTCAAGTCAAAAACAATGCTGTTGACCAGTTGTTAAAGGTCCTTCAGCAACACGGCCACACAGATCTTCCATCCACCTCCCGTACTTTACTGAAAACACCAAGGCATGTAGCAACCATACCAAAATCTGGAATGGAATATTTC
>NW_015695669.1:0-226 GCF_001515625.1 Sinocyclocheilus rhinocerous
TCATGGAAGATTGTTGAATAAATAAGAATTACATTTAAATTATAGGAAGTTGTAGTCTGACCAATCTGTTAACTTGTAGAGCCTTTTTACTGTATTAACAACACAAGGAAGACACAAGTGTAATAAAAAAGGTTTTATTAAAGGGATAGACAAGAGTAACTAACAACTACTAAATGGACAGAATGAATGGATAAAGTGCAAAAGATTGATAAATGCAAGTGACTGA
>NW_015695670.1:0-226 GCF_001515625.1 Sinocyclocheilus rhinocerous
TCAGCTGGGGAGAAGGCCTCTAAGACCACTTGCTGAAAGCAAAACGGAGTCGAAGCGACCTTAGGAACATAATCAGACCTAGGTCGCAAGAAGACGATAACCAGCCCTGGGGCAAAGTCCATACACGAAGGGCTGATGGAGAGAGCCTGCAGATCCCCTACCATCTTAAGGGAGGATAAAACCACCAAAAGAACCGTCTTGAGGGTCAAGAGCTTCTCTGACACAG
>NW_015695671.1:0-226 GCF_001515625.1 Sinocyclocheilus rhinocerous
TCAAGTAAAGTACAGATACTCCCAAAATATACTTAAGTACTGTAATGAAGTATTATTACTTTGTTACATTACATCATTGGCCACCGGCTGGCGAGAGTAGCCGCTTGCAGTAAGGGTGGAATTAAAAGTGGAGACGTCAAGTTGGACACTTTCTGCTCCTGGTAGTGACGCTCTCACGGTGTTCAATAGTATCCAGCTGCAGACCCGCAGCACCAGCAGTTTCAGA
>NW_015695672.1:0-226 GCF_001515625.1 Sinocyclocheilus rhinocerous
TTTATGCATGTATGTATTTATACTTTTTAAACCATCAAAAGAAACTGGAAGAGGGAGAATCCAAGATGGGGAAAAAAAGCTTTTGCTCTGTCTCTTATGGATTGGCTAGATTCTGTCCTCATTGAGGGTTCTCATGAATATCTATTGTTCATTTCATCTGTACATTAAAAAGGTGCAAATGAAAAACTCAGAGTCATATTTCTGTGGCTTTCTGGCACCCATAAAA
>NW_015695673.1:0-226 GCF_001515625.1 Sinocyclocheilus rhinocerous
TCCTAATATCCTGTAAACATCAGTATTATTTAGCAAATGAAAAAAAAAATAAAAAAGCAGAGTGTAAATGCAAAGCAAGGTACTGGCACGCCATTGTGCCAATTCAAGAACAACATCTCTGGATGTGACACACTCACAACCAGAAACATAATCAGGAAGTTTGCTATAGTCAGGCAATAGGATTCTGGTTGGTTTTGTCTCTGTAGTGCTCTCACACCACAAAATT
>NW_015695674.1:0-226 GCF_001515625.1 Sinocyclocheilus rhinocerous
CCTTCATCCTCCAGGAACTGCCTGCATACTCTCTCCACATGAGGCATTGAACCCAGGACACACTGCATCAGCGCAGAGTCTGACAGTGGGTCCAAGGATTTCATCCCGATACCTAATGCCAGTCAGGGTGCCATTGTCTACACAGGAATAATGGCGGAGTAGTTTTTCCAGAGTTAATATATTTTTTGCTCTATTTTGAGTGTACAGAGTAAAATTACAGAGTAAC
>NW_015695675.1:0-226 GCF_001515625.1 Sinocyclocheilus rhinocerous
TCCTTGACCTTGGAATGCTTGGCTCTGACATGTTCATTTAGTGAAAATTTTTTTGTTTGGTTGTACTGTCATGTTTAGATATTTATTACTTATTTTTTATTTTTTATTTATTATAATTTATTATTTATTGGCCTGCACCCATAACTCAAACCACAACAAAAACCACAGCGGAATTCACATGGCCATCATTCATCATGTTAGACAAACATGCTCCCAAGTCTTTATT
>NW_015695676.1:0-226 GCF_001515625.1 Sinocyclocheilus rhinocerous
ACATGGTTTAAATATTTCCACACATGCTAGCATAAAATTTACAGTATTTACTAGTTGCCATATCAACACTATAATGAGAAAAGAGTGCGCCAAAAAAATCTTTTGAAGATATCACTGAATATTTATTTTACCACAGCAAAAGTAAATTTGTGACTGAAGTAAATTTTTCATCTCAGTTTTCAGTATTCATTTAAAATGAGACAAATCTGCTATTATTTTAATCTCC
>NW_015695677.1:0-226 GCF_001515625.1 Sinocyclocheilus rhinocerous
CTTACTAACTCAATGAATCAACTTAATGAAGTTATTACATTAGCTGTTTCCATCACCCTATTTTAATGTGCATTTTGAAGTGTCGCATGAGAAGCGAGTGATGGAAACGCCAAATTTCGAATAATTCCTTAATTCGCAAAAAAGTTTTTACGATCGCTTGAGGTGGTTTTTGACTTGTGCAAAAAAGGGTTGATGTGAATAATGGGAGATGGAAATGCATTTTGTG
>NW_015695678.1:0-226 GCF_001515625.1 Sinocyclocheilus rhinocerous
TCCTTGACCTTGGAATGCTTGGCTCTGACATGTTCATTTAGTGAAGATTTTTTTGTTTGGTTGTACTGTCATGTTTAGGTATTTATTACTTATTTATTATTTTTTATTTATTATCATTTATTATTTATTGGCCTGCACCCATAACTCAAACCACAACAAAAACCACAGCGGAATTCACATAGCCATCATTCATCATGTTAGACAAACATGCTCCCAAGTCTTTATT
>NW_015695679.1:0-226 GCF_001515625.1 Sinocyclocheilus rhinocerous
TTCTCTTCGCAACTCTCTGCTGGACGAAGGAAACTACAATCCCAGGTGAGATGCCTCAGTGTGAGCATTTGTCTTGTACCAGCAGGTATTTCTCACGTAAGCTTGTTTAGTGTGTACACGATTAAATTTGATTAGGTACAAAAAGGCCAAGTTCATCACCGCTTTCAGCTCTAGCTAAAATGCAACCAGATCAAAAGAATAATTTAATGCATATTATGAGAGAAAA
>NW_015695680.1:0-226 GCF_001515625.1 Sinocyclocheilus rhinocerous
TTCTCTTCGCAACTCTCTGCTGGACGAAGGAAACTACAATCCCAGATGAGATGCCTCAGCGTGAGCATTTGTCTTGTACCAGCAGGTATTTCTCACGTAAGCTTGTTTAGTGTGTACACGATTAAATTTGATTAGCTACAAAAAGGCCAAGTTCATCACCGCTTTCAGCTCTAGCTAAAACGCAACCAGATCAAAAGAATAATTTAATGCATATTATGAGAGAAAA
>NW_015695681.1:0-226 GCF_001515625.1 Sinocyclocheilus rhinocerous
TCTCTAATAGTTCCATCTCTCCCTTCCCTGTTAGACGACAGATCAACAGTGCTACTGACGGATAACGATTTCGGAGAAACTGCCAAACAGAAGTCGGCTACCGTTACGCACTCTGTCCACTATCAGTCTCTATCGCAGGCCACAGGCCCGCTGGTGGACGTCTCTGACGTCCGACCTGGGACGAGCAAGAGCAGTCTGTCGAGTAAGAAAGAAACTTCTTAACACA
>NW_015695682.1:0-226 GCF_001515625.1 Sinocyclocheilus rhinocerous
GTGATCAGAACTCGGGTGATTGGGATCTGGTGTGTGTCGGAGGAGATGACTGTGCTGACGTGAGTGATTGCGATGATCTCCTGACATTACCCCCTCCTCCAGGGGCGGCTCCTGACGCCCCCATGCAGCGACGAGGGCGACCGCAACTTCAGGGTGCGGGACGGTTTGGATGCTGGCGGTAGAATTCTTCCAGCAGGGATGGATCCAGTATGTCGTCGCGGGCCAC
>NW_015695683.1:0-226 GCF_001515625.1 Sinocyclocheilus rhinocerous
AGAGAGGAGCATTTTGATAGATACATGCACTATATTGCTTTTTTTAAAATTATTAATTCTTTACATTTCTTATATTTTTGTTATCCTGTTATTGATGTTTTAGTTAATGTGTATTTGAATAAATCTGTCATGAAAACAAGTTTTTATGACAACTACCATTTCAGTGTATATATTTCAAAAAGTAAGTAGAAACATAATTTTAACATTAAAAATGCATTATTATGAA
>NW_015695684.1:0-226 GCF_001515625.1 Sinocyclocheilus rhinocerous
TCTGCAGAAACCCTGTTTTTAAAAACCCTGTTTTAGTCCATTTGATCGATTAAATCAAAAGATTGATTAATTTGCAAATCTGGCATTGCAATTTCTGATACTAAACAGCTGATAGAAAATACCCATGACATGATTGCTAAAATATTATCAGAGAGAATGATTCTCATGTTGGTATTACAGCGGCTCGTACTCCAGTAAAAAGGCTCTAGCGTGTGTATTTGTGGTT
>NW_015695685.1:0-226 GCF_001515625.1 Sinocyclocheilus rhinocerous
TCGGCCTGCATGCTGCCAATTCATCCAGCAGCAGGAGAGGGAGAGTGAGACGAGAGTGAGCCAGAGAGGGCAGACAGCAGGACTAGGGCCACGTTCCAGTTGGAATAGGCCTGCCCACATGATGAACAGTGTACAGACTGTATCATTTAATAAATCCCGCTCTGCTCCAGCTAACACAAACGAGATGTCAAAAGGCCATTAAACACTCTCACACTTCATGCAACAC
>NW_015695686.1:0-226 GCF_001515625.1 Sinocyclocheilus rhinocerous
CTTAAATATAATTTGATTCCTTGTCTCTTACACTGTGATGCTATTGGTTAATAATTGTTTTTGCCATAACAATTTGGTGTCAGAAGTGGGATCTCACGGTGGTTTCTTCTGGTCCTGAGCGGATTTGACGAAGTGAACATCTCAGAGCACCAGGCTCTGGTCTTACCTCGAAAATTGAGACAGAAGAGCCAAAACTGCTTTCAGGGCCAGAGTGACTCGGCTGAGA
>NW_015695687.1:0-226 GCF_001515625.1 Sinocyclocheilus rhinocerous
TGTGTCTGAGGTCTTTCAGCACCTCCGAACAGACTGAGATGTGACAAGTGCTAAAGTCTTGCTCGCTTCTAATTAGATCATGGCCTGCAGTGATGGCAGTAATGCAATATCTGAACCAGAGGCGAGAGACAAGAGAACAAAAGCGGATTTGGAAGAGCGAGCCAGATCCTTCTTTAAATGTAGAAATGTAATTTTCTTGTCACACTGTCTTTTCCTCATTCTGTGC
>NW_015695688.1:0-226 GCF_001515625.1 Sinocyclocheilus rhinocerous
TTAGGATAATATACTATTTTTGAGTGAACTATCCCTTGATGGCATCAACGCTAATAACTTTCTTTTACATTTAACCGAGAGTAATTATTGGTGTGTTCTGAATTCTTGTTCTTTCATTGACCTCCAGTCATTTTAATTCATACCGCAGAGAAAAATATATAAATGAATGGCCTTGTACTAGAGGAAATTAGTCGTGAACGTACTGCAAAGTAGTTACACAATTACC
>NW_015695689.1:0-226 GCF_001515625.1 Sinocyclocheilus rhinocerous
GTACTTTTTATTTTACTTCAGTTAGTTGCCAAATCAACATTAATTAATTTTTCTTTTACATTTTTTTAAGTTAACATTTTTTTTATTTAATATTTATATTCTAAGAAAAAAAAAATTTAATTTGTAATTTTTATATTTTGCAAACAATTTCATTTTTAATAGTTTTATTTTTAGTTATAACACTATAAAAATAACACTGGAACATAGCCATTGCTGAACTCCAAAA
>NW_015695690.1:0-226 GCF_001515625.1 Sinocyclocheilus rhinocerous
TCATTAAAAAAGCTTAATTAATAAAATATTAAAATTTTTGTATAATTTTTTGTCATTTTAATGTTGATCATTTAATGGAACAAAAAAGGTAAATTAGGTATTTAATATAAAATAAATTGTTGTCAGTTTTATAAAATAAATAGTAATTTGGTAATTTTGACCATTTAATTGAACAAAATGATGAATAATTTAATACAGTTTTTTTCTATAAAATTACTCTTTTTTT
>NW_015695691.1:0-226 GCF_001515625.1 Sinocyclocheilus rhinocerous
TTAAACCACATAAAATGTGAAGGGCCACAAATTACAATTTGCATCTTGAGACTTTTATTTAAGACAATACTTGCAGTTTTACCAATTTAGAAATGCAGTTTATTACATATTGTATGTAGCGTATCAGAGCGAATCAGACAATTTAAGATTCGATCAAAACATTGATGAAACACAAAGAGCTGAATTCCACAAAGAGGCCCAAGACAACATGGATGATCGTAAATCA
>NW_015695692.1:0-226 GCF_001515625.1 Sinocyclocheilus rhinocerous
TTAAGTACGTTTTTTTGCATTATTTATATGGTGATTAAGTTCCCCCAAAAAATATCTTATTATATTAGTAAAAAAGGAAAACTGATATTTTTTTGTTGTTGTTTCAAATCAGCATGAAAAACTATAGCACATACTTAAAACGTTTTTTTCAAGATTTTTTTTCCTTTTCTGCTCACCAAGGCTACATTTATTTGATGAAAAATATTAAAAAGTATTATTATGAAGC
>NW_015695693.1:0-226 GCF_001515625.1 Sinocyclocheilus rhinocerous
TTTTAAATTACACCAGAAAACACACAGCAGTGTGAACGATCATATGTGCTTTGATTGTGGGAAGACTTTTGCTATGGCTACCATATTGAAACGGCACCAGAGAGTTCACACTGGAGAAAAACCTTACAAGTGTTTACACTCTGACAAGAGATTTAAAAGGTCATTACAACAGAAAACACATGTAGCCTACATCTCTTCATCTCGCGGCGGAGGCGCACAGACTGAA
>NW_015695694.1:0-226 GCF_001515625.1 Sinocyclocheilus rhinocerous
GTACCTTTAGCCCAGCCCACCGCGATCATCACAAACAGACCATCTTTGTACTTCCTTCCTGCTTGTGTGACTCCGCCCAGAACCTTCCAGGTACGGGTCACTTCCTTCATCGCCGTCAAGACCAGACGCACGGGCAACACGGACGCCAGCGAGTACACGGCATCCAGAGGACAATAAAACACCAGATACCTGCAGAAGCACACACACACACACACACATACACACA
>NW_015695695.1:0-226 GCF_001515625.1 Sinocyclocheilus rhinocerous
TTATTTTAAACATGCAATGATTCGAAATAAAACCAAACAAGATGTATAATAAAGAAAAATATTTGGACAGAAATAAGAATGAATGATGCAGCAGCAGATCTCTTGATCGTTGCACCCAGCAGCATGTGCACCGAACACGCAAAATCTGGCTCTCTGTAGGCTATGCATGCAGCACAGATAACGACAAGAGTTATTTGACACACATAAACTATTTGAATAAGATAAT
>NW_015695696.1:0-226 GCF_001515625.1 Sinocyclocheilus rhinocerous
TTGTTGCAGCATTTCGGGCTCCATTCAAAACCACTGCTCATTTAGATTCTACTCCATACTGAACTGGTTATAGCGGGAACTTTAAAGTTAAAAGTGATAGTTCACCAAAAAACGTGATAGTTCACCAAAAAACGAAAAAGAATGTTGGTATCTGAACAGTTGATGGTAGCCATTGACTTTGATAGTATTTTTTTCCCATACTATGGAAGTCAATGGCTACCGTCAA
>NW_015695697.1:0-226 GCF_001515625.1 Sinocyclocheilus rhinocerous
TAAAAACATTCTTTCTATCTTATTGGTTTCAATTTAGACTCACAATATACTCAAAATATAATTTATTTTGCCACAAATTATTTTATAATTTATAAATAAATTATTTTAATTTTTTTAAACTTAAGAATACATTTAAGAATATTTGCATTCCCAAAAAAACATATCTTGAGAATGTTCTTATCTTTTTTTTTTCCCTAAGATTGTTCTAAAGACAAAGCTTAAGAAA
>NW_015695698.1:0-226 GCF_001515625.1 Sinocyclocheilus rhinocerous
TTAGATCATTGACTGATGTAAAGTGTAATGATTCATGTGAGGTGTATTGCTGGGTAAATATTGTAACTTATATGGTGAAATGCCTCCACACGTGACAGATTGATTTATTTCACCTGTTCTCTTCCCATTGATATTATCATCTTAAACGTGACGAAGACAGAGACTTACTAATTTCTGCACACTGCTGTAAAGATGGAGTTTGTTAAAGAGGAGAGTGATGCAGAAA
>NW_015695699.1:0-226 GCF_001515625.1 Sinocyclocheilus rhinocerous
GTCTAAGATAGGCTATACATAATTAACTGTGCATCTAGATGTTTACATTTTTTGAAAACGCACACATTTAAGTGTTCTGAATGGTTTTAGCCTGTTATGCAAATTTTTGTGGTGTTCAGTGCATTACTGTGTAGTTATACCCTCCTGACATGGAGGGAACGTTCTCAGAACTTTGGCTAATGTTCTGGCAAGGTTCTTTCAAAAGTTATGTACAAATGTTCCTCCA
>NW_015695700.1:0-226 GCF_001515625.1 Sinocyclocheilus rhinocerous
TCCGAGGCTCCCTGGTAGAGGCCCGTTCAATAGTTCAACAGAGAAGATGGAAGTGGTTTCAAATCAGAACAATTAAAACTGTTAAAGCCTTCCTGCTCAGAGCAGCTCGTTCAGAGAAGCATTAAAACACCAGAAGTGACTCAGACTGGGAAGAATGCGTGGTTAGTCTTTTGCGAGTGGTAACACTGAATGCAGCTGGAAACACCAACTGTTTTATTCTCTAATA
>NW_015695701.1:0-226 GCF_001515625.1 Sinocyclocheilus rhinocerous
TAGGATGAGCTTGAACCAGCATTTTAAAATAGTCTTTTAAATTTAACCATTTAAGTTTAACCATGATTGAGCTGGTAATTCCAGAATTGTTATAAAAAGGAAAAGCTATAGTCCTGAAACATATGCATCATACTAGCACCTAGTTCTTGTCAAAAACTAGAGTTAAAGGGATAGTTCACCCAAAAATAAATATTCTGTCATCATTTACTCACCCTCATGTCGTTCC
>NW_015695702.1:0-226 GCF_001515625.1 Sinocyclocheilus rhinocerous
TACCAGAAAATGCAGAAATATTTAAGGAAGAGGCAGCAGAAGTATTAGTAATAATGTGGTTACGTATATTATCAATTTTGGTGCTAAAAAACTCCAAAAACATATTACAAAGGTGAGTTGAAGCAGGAACATTAGAGAGGCTGTGATTTTTAAGCAGCTTGTTGATTGAGTGAAACAGTTATTTAGGGTTTCTCTGATTGCTGACAATTATCTGAGAAAAATAAAC
>NW_015695703.1:0-226 GCF_001515625.1 Sinocyclocheilus rhinocerous
ACAAGGAGAAAGTAGAGAGAGGAAGAAAAGTGTGGGAAAAGGCTAAAGCAAAGAAGAACTGCCTTAGCAACACACTTAGTCATACACACTCCCCACACATGCTTAAAAGGGAATCGTAATATTTAAATTGTTCAATTATTTTGGGGTTTATCCTAAATTAAGTGATGCCTGGGACAACATAATTTAAAGAGGGGGTGGATGTAGGGAAGATGTAATGTGTTCTCCC
>NW_015695704.1:0-226 GCF_001515625.1 Sinocyclocheilus rhinocerous
TTATGAAGTTTCAAATCAAGATATGACTTCCTGTTAAGAAAGAGCTCATCATTTCATACATGTTTACTTTTAGAGGAAACCAGGACAAAAAGCATGATTATTACACTTTTTGGGAGACACAAGAAATTAATAGGAAAATAAATACTATTTCAATGTGAATATTTCCTATGAAATATTAGATATTATTATTAAAATCTGACTAATTATTACTCCCATTATTACACTT
>NW_015695705.1:0-226 GCF_001515625.1 Sinocyclocheilus rhinocerous
TTCATTTTTAAACCTAATAGCAGTTACAATTGCTGGACATGTGTTGTTCCATGTGTCAAGAATCAGTGTGTGTTCATCCAAACCGATTGTCTTCCGCACTTAGTCAGTCTAGTATTTCATAACTGCATGATTTCTCAGAAATCAGCCTGCTCTGTATTCTCCTGTGCGCATGCGCGGTACGCATTTTTTTTTTGTAATAGTCTATAAAAGCAAGCAGATCACCAAA
>NW_015695706.1:0-226 GCF_001515625.1 Sinocyclocheilus rhinocerous
TACCAGGTACACACGCACACACATGCACACACACACACACACACAGACACGCGCAAACGCGCGCACACACACACACACACACACACAGACACAGACACACACGCACGCGCACACACACACACAGGTTCATCTCTCTGTGTGGGATTTTTCATGGTGCTTCTGCCATTGCTGTGCCAGCGTCCTCATGGCACAGTGCCACACACACACACACGCACGCACGCACGCA
>NW_015695707.1:0-226 GCF_001515625.1 Sinocyclocheilus rhinocerous
TTCCCCCAATACTGTTTAATCTGCTACGTTACCTGAGGTAATTAAGGTAATGAGCTGCATTTCACACCACTGCTGGCTGTTATTTATCCTCAGCAATCACACTGCTCACTGGGACGGCAATCAAACGCTGCCGAATTCACTTCATAATCTCAACAATACAGATGGGAATCACACCGAATTGAACAATTCTGCTTCTGACTCTACTTAATGATTCCATTACAGATTA
>NW_015695708.1:0-226 GCF_001515625.1 Sinocyclocheilus rhinocerous
TTCCTGTCAGTCAATCTCATGTTTCCTTTTTGTTCTTCTTGAAATGTAAAGAACCCGAGTCTATAGTCAGGATGTAACTGAAGACATAATAAACACTGCTGATATGAACAAATATTAAACAATACAGCATAAAAACGTCTTGCATTTACAACTAACTAATGGATTCAATTCTTGAAATTTTTATGGATCTTTTTATGATTAATATATTTTGTTTCTTTTCTAAATT
>NW_015695709.1:0-226 GCF_001515625.1 Sinocyclocheilus rhinocerous
AAAAGGTCTTTTATGTGAGCAAACAGGGGCAGGGTGAGGGACAAAACCCTCCTGGGCAGTTATGCCTTTGGTGACCCAGACAAATACGAGAACAAAGAAGAGTTTAGGCATGGCTGTGTCTGTAGGACGCTCTGTTTCTACCTGACCTCTTGATCACTGTTTATCTTTGCGGTGGAGGAGCAGCCATGCAGAACTGCAGGGCTGACGAACACAAAGCAAGCCTGAC
>NW_015695710.1:0-226 GCF_001515625.1 Sinocyclocheilus rhinocerous
TTGGTTGTGTGGGCCGCGAGTTGAAAAAGGTTGGGAACCACTGCTCTAGTTGATCATTACCTCCACCTTCAGTCGCTCTGTGTTTGTATTACATCAAAGGGCAATGATTACATGCCACAGAAACATGCTACATTATTCATTAAAAAAGCAGCTTTCAATAAGAATGGCTTCTGTGTTTGTGTATATTAGTGTTGGGCGATATGGTCATTTTTCAAATCGTCATATC
>NW_015695711.1:0-226 GCF_001515625.1 Sinocyclocheilus rhinocerous
TCAAATCAAGTTATATAGGTCTAGCAGAATATTTAAGATACAAACGGTTTGTTCTTTTTAAACAACTTATCTTCAGCTGGCTGATAGATTTAAACTGTAATGGGAGCTTAAGTAATGAGATGGTATGAGATTGCAAAAAACATGATGCAAAGGTATTTCTTAAAAACTGCTTCCAGATACATTTAATGCAAAATAATGATGACTGGCATTAATGAACATGATTTCA
>NW_015695712.1:0-226 GCF_001515625.1 Sinocyclocheilus rhinocerous
TTATCTTTATAGTTATCGTTCTTGGTGTGAATGGGGCTTTACACATGTATATAACGACATCTGCATGCATAACACAACCATGAACGCGTCATACCTGGAGACGTGGCCGTTGTCTCGTATTCTGACGTGGCACAGCACGTTTGGGTGTTTGTGTGACACCAGCATCCTGATCTGGTCCACTGAGGTGTAGAGCTTCAGGTATCCCAGATACAGGCCTGGAGACAGA
>NW_015695713.1:0-226 GCF_001515625.1 Sinocyclocheilus rhinocerous
TTTAAAAAGATAGTGTTATGTACACATTTTAACAAAACACAGCAACAGTGAGAACTATTAAAAAGTATATAGATTTAACGGTAAAACACACACAAAAGAATGTGAATGCAAACACTTGTAATTATGAGTTCATGCATAATTTCTTTCCTAAATGTCTCAGATGGCATGTCATAACCATACAACATTCTCAGCTTTAAACATCAATCTGAATGATAGCATTTGGTAG
>NW_015695714.1:0-226 GCF_001515625.1 Sinocyclocheilus rhinocerous
ATGTGGCATTCCTGATGCTGCAGGCAGAATGGGGAAGATGTGACTCTTACCAATGCGGTCATCAGGACCTTAGCAAAGCATTAAATTAAGATGAAAACTCTTTTTAGCATTTCAGTACACATTCTGAAGCACTTATGAATGCTAACGTTACAGTATCTTCTTGTGCATTACAGTCAACAATAAATCAGAATAAATGCACCCTTATTTCTCAGTAGATACTATTTCA
>NW_015695715.1:0-226 GCF_001515625.1 Sinocyclocheilus rhinocerous
TTTACACCCTCCGATGGGTCTATGTGAGGCCTCAGTGGGCTACACCCTCTCGCCCTGACCCTCTCCACAATCTCTGAAAAACAGACGGGAGAGAGTCACCAACAGTCCTGTACCGTTATCCATCTGAAATGGTTTACCTTATGTTATGAAAAGAGGCTTTATAGAGAGAGGGAGATGAGTCTATTATCATACCTCTAGCACTGAAGTGACAGTTGGGGATGTAGAA
>NW_015695716.1:0-226 GCF_001515625.1 Sinocyclocheilus rhinocerous
CCTACACTGAATGTCTGCTTTTTAGTAATGAGTAATTTGCAATAGGTTATTCTGTTAAATGAAAGAAGAAACCGAACTGAGACAATTTATTCAATTGTTTTTGCCATGAACAAGTGTGGAGTAATCTTTCAATTTCAAACACTGTCTAGTGTTGGGATCTTTAAGCAGTTCAAAAATGCTCCCTTATCAGGCAATATCTGGAGGTACTAAGGCACCTTGAATGATT
>NW_015695717.1:0-226 GCF_001515625.1 Sinocyclocheilus rhinocerous
TTTATACAAATACACATATATATATATATTTATATACTGTGTCCAGCCTCATTGACTGTCTTTGTATGTCAAAAAGACGGCCCTAAAATGCTTTTGGGAGTACATAAGTGTGATTAAATTATGACAGAAGTAAAATTTTTGCCTAAGCTATGCTGGTACATTGAAATCAGTCAATCACAACTGAAGTCATTTGCATAAAGAAGTATTCACTGCGCAGTAGTGAAAT
>NW_015695718.1:0-226 GCF_001515625.1 Sinocyclocheilus rhinocerous
TTTATTTATTTATTCTTTTTTTGATGTTGTTTTGTCTTCTTCTTACTTTTGTATAACCGATTGTTTGTCAACATTGTTCTGTATGTTTAAAAGAAAAGTAAAAAAATTTAAAATAAAAAGTAGATAAATGTAAATAATATATTGTATATTGTGGTTAGTAATAAAACATTTAAAGTAATGTAGATTGTTTTATAAAGACAATAAGCACAATATAATTCATATGTAA
>NW_015695719.1:0-226 GCF_001515625.1 Sinocyclocheilus rhinocerous
TTCTAGATGCCACAAAAGGACCAGATGAAGCAAAAATTAAGGTGCATTTGGGCTTTTTATTTAACATTTAGAACCCTACGATTTCCGTGATGCTAAAAACAGTTATAAAAACGGAATTTACAGTTAAAAGCGGAATGTCACGGAATTTGTCAAAGTTTGGATGAAATAATCAGAAACTTGACTTTAATTTAACTTGAAGACATAAGTGGCATGGTGGCATAAATAC
>NW_015695720.1:0-226 GCF_001515625.1 Sinocyclocheilus rhinocerous
TTTATGCACTTGTTAGTGCGCGAGAATGTGTATATGAACTTGGAAGTGATTTTTTTTATTTTTTTTATGTAGCGTTTAATTTTTTGCCGCTCTCTCTGAGTATTTTTGCATTTTTGTCGAGACTGTCCATCGCCTACGATCAGTTTTGCTTTTGGGAAACACTTTTCTTCTGAGACTGAGTCAGTGAATGCTGTGGCTGATCTGCGCCATTTTGTTCCAGAAAGTT
>NW_015695721.1:0-226 GCF_001515625.1 Sinocyclocheilus rhinocerous
TCGTATTCCAGTCAGTCTTATGTCCACAGGACTTTCTATTCAAATTGCCAGACCAAAGAGTCCTATACAGTCTTCCGATGTCAACAACGCTGTTTGAAAATCCCGCACCTGCTGAGAGTGTCAGCTGACCGCGCTCAGAGCTTGCGTCAACAGTGTCCTACTAACTCTCTATACCACATGGCTTTACTTAAAGGGGTCATATGATGCTATTTTAAAGATCATTATT
>NW_015695722.1:0-226 GCF_001515625.1 Sinocyclocheilus rhinocerous
TTTCAGGGGAGATCCGGATGGCGTTCGTCCTGTACAAGCATCTGGGTTCGTATCTGTCCACTGAAAACGCCAGCATGAAGTTCAGCAGCGAGACGTTAAACACAAACCACTCTGTCATCGTCAACTCTCCCGTTATAACGGCGGCCATCAACAAAGACAGTAACAAAGTCTACCTGTCCGACCCCGTCATATTCACCATGCGGCATATTCAGGTACGGAGCCGAGC
>NW_015695723.1:0-226 GCF_001515625.1 Sinocyclocheilus rhinocerous
TTTCTTTGTTGTTGTTTTTTTTAGCAGGGAAACCAGCCTAAGCTGCCTAGCTTGTCTTAGCTGGTTTAAGTAGGAAGTAGCTGGTTTTATCTGGTCTCCCAACCTGACCAGCCTGACCAGATAAAGTGGTCAAAACCCCTCCAAAACTAGCCTGCAAACCATGACCAAGCTGGAAGACCATCTAAAACCAGCCAACTGTCAGGATTATGGACTATTCTGTGTGTTT
>NW_015695724.1:0-226 GCF_001515625.1 Sinocyclocheilus rhinocerous
TTTCTGCTATTTTAGGTTTTCAAAAACCTTCATTCTGTATGATAATCTTGCTTCCATATGGGGGAAATGTCCCCACAAGGTCAAATATTACTGGTATTACTATATCGTTGTGTAGACATTTGGTCCCCATAACGTAGGGAATATCAGGACACACACACATTAGTTCCCCAACACGAAGGGAATACCAGGAGACATACACAAAATTCTGTCACGTGAAAAGAAAACC
>NW_015695725.1:0-226 GCF_001515625.1 Sinocyclocheilus rhinocerous
AACCATTGTGAGCTGTTCAGTTAGAGTGTACACTGTGGCTGTTTAGTAAAATATGATTTTATAACAATCATGACTTGTAATATCACTCACTTTAATGTTTTTACTATACAGTTGGTATGGTATTTTTGTTTAAACTTTTTTTTGCCTCAATTTTTTGGAAAAAAAAGTATTACATGTTTATACAAAATAAATATGTAGAGTTGACTTTAAAGAATATCTAAATTTC
>NW_015695726.1:0-226 GCF_001515625.1 Sinocyclocheilus rhinocerous
GGTTGCTGTACTCCCACGTCGATATTGCACTGCTCATTTGAACTGGAGTGTCTGCTGCTTTCTTTTTCTGAGCGTGGAACAAAGTCTTCTGTAAGCCACAGTCTGTTTGTTGTGGGATTGTTTCAGGAAACCTGGTTTTCCGTTGTAACTTACTGAGTAATTACTTGATTTATTCAGATTCTGTGCATGGGAATCTAGAAGCAATTTTATTGGACATAGCAACACC
>NW_015695727.1:0-226 GCF_001515625.1 Sinocyclocheilus rhinocerous
TACTGAACACATGCCCTGGACAAGAGCCAAAGAAATAGTCAAGCCGTCTAAGTCTGTTTTCATTTTCATAGCAGAAAATGCAATTAATAGTTACAGTTAAGAGTTTTTGTCCATTGATAAAAATATTCTTTAAATGTAGTCAACATCTATCTACTGCCTGTCTGTCTGTCCGTCCATCCATCCATCATTCCATCCATCCATCCATCCATCCATCCATCCATCCATC
>NW_015695728.1:0-226 GCF_001515625.1 Sinocyclocheilus rhinocerous
TATACAATGTCTTATAAAAACCTTATTTTGTTGTCATAACAAACAACCATCATATGGTCCGATTCTGTTTGAATCAGTTAAACACTCCTGTGCTCAACCTAAGACACTTTTAGCATTTACACAGAGAAAGTGTACAAATAAATTCACCAACAACACATGACACCAATTGTGCAGACTAATGAAATATTTATTTCTTTTCATGTACTCAAGTCAGTCAATACTGAAC
>NW_015695729.1:0-226 GCF_001515625.1 Sinocyclocheilus rhinocerous
TTTTTTAATTATATATTAAGGTTGGTTCCTAATCGCTGTATAACAGATCCAGACTTTTGACATGTATCTGTTTTTTTTCTGGTCTTTATGCATCTTTTGTAAAATGAAATGAAATGAAATAAAAAAGCTCATTAACAAATTCTTTTAGTTAAATATTAAAAAATTAGCTCAACAATTAACTAATATCTAATGTTTAGATATTAATTCAACAGAAGAGGCCATGAGC
>NW_015695730.1:0-226 GCF_001515625.1 Sinocyclocheilus rhinocerous
TTTTAAACCGTGTATACAATATAATTATGTTTAATTAAGCTGAGAGATAGCACTATAAATTCTTAATTCATTTGCAGTAAAACTATAAAGTTTTGTTGCAAACGGATGAAGACATTAGCAGGCTTCTCAGCTCACCCCTCAACATGCATGCGTTCGGAATTTCGGCAGCCCTGAATATTATCACTGAATATTATATTGTGGGCGTTGTATTTTGATTAATAAAATA
>NW_015695731.1:0-226 GCF_001515625.1 Sinocyclocheilus rhinocerous
TAAATTAAAAATCACCTTTATATTGAGTGGGCATAAAACAATCAGAATGGTACAACCGTCCTGATATATCATAATTAGGGGATTTTTTTAAATTTTTTTTATTAAAACCCAATGAAAATCCAAAAAAAGGTTTGCAGCAACGAGTCATAAAAATTTAGCATTTTTGCACTACCGTTTCCATTGTCCTGAAGCCAGTGATTTTTGTAATTTTGTAATAAGCTTAGTG
>NW_015695732.1:0-226 GCF_001515625.1 Sinocyclocheilus rhinocerous
TTTTGCCTCTTGCATAAAATGAAAAGAAATGCACTCGATTCTACGCGTGTGGCTGTACTGTGATCTGCCAGTCATTTTTGATGTGCGCCCTCTGATGGAACAGATGATGGGAGGATGCCGCTTCAGTGAGCGTTGGCTTGAAACTAAAAAATCAGTTTCAAGTGATGGGGAACATTCTTTTCTCGCTTTCTCTATATGATTTAATCCCTATTTGAATAACCGTTTT
>NW_015695733.1:0-226 GCF_001515625.1 Sinocyclocheilus rhinocerous
TGAGAATGGTGAAAGGTCTTTGATTTTTCCAGATCTTAGAGTTAATATAATTTTTGATTTGGATGAAGATCTAAATACTTTATTGAAAGGATTTGAAGATGTATTGTTTCACAATGTTGATAAGAAGATATTGTATTGTATGTGTGTGAAATACCTGTTTTTTACTCTATTGAAAAGACGGGTTGATACTAAATGGAGAGAATATCTATCAATTTCTTCAGAAATA
>NW_015695734.1:0-226 GCF_001515625.1 Sinocyclocheilus rhinocerous
GAGATAATGTGTATTCCTCTTCAAATGTAATCTGTTTTCTATTATCTATTATCATTTTTAATTCTGTGATTTTAACTTTTAATTTAGTGTTTTTTAATGCTTTAAAGAGCAATTTTAGATTTTAATGTTCTAATAATAACCATAAAAGGTACAGCTCTCATAAAACCCCAGAGAAAGGCTGCAGGGTTTCTATGAGAGAGGACTCAAATGCAGAATTAGTGGTGAC
>NW_015695735.1:0-226 GCF_001515625.1 Sinocyclocheilus rhinocerous
TTTGAGACAGGTAGATGATGACACTACTCTTGATCAGTATTTATGATCATGGTCGCAGCATAGCGATCGCAGATATATAAACCCGCTAGATTCACACACACACTCGCACACACACGCCGCACCATGCCGAAATGCTGACGACAAGTAAACAGTCCGTTGCTGTATGCAAAGATGTGAGTAATGAGTTCTAAAGGACAGGAGGAGCGGAGCGGAAATGGGCCAGCCC
>NW_015695736.1:0-226 GCF_001515625.1 Sinocyclocheilus rhinocerous
TTTGTAATTTGAAGACTTTATTCTTGGCTGAGAATATCACAAATGCTTTGCAGTTTGGTATTACAATGCTTACTTTTAAGCCACAAGCTTTAAAAAAAATCTCAATGGTGTTGACAGTTTTGGAACTGTTGGAAAGTACTCGATTATCTTATTATTTGTGTATGTGAATTTCTATTAGTTCGGCGCCTGGACAGGACTTTTATTTTGGCCGGACGGCGTGACGTCA
>NW_015695737.1:0-226 GCF_001515625.1 Sinocyclocheilus rhinocerous
TTAACAACTTTGGCTTCATGGTTTAGAACAAACACTAACCAGAATGCTTGAGGAATATCAGTGCTGTGCTGCTTTGCAAACACTGTAAATATTGTAGATCAGTCCTAACAAAGTACAATCTAACTATGGTAGCACAACAGAGAAATCAATATCTTAATGTCTTTATTTTTCCCCTTGCTATGCAAACGAATGTCTAGTAGTAAAAAACACAGCCTGAAGGTAAGAG
>NW_015695738.1:0-226 GCF_001515625.1 Sinocyclocheilus rhinocerous
ATTGCAGTGGTGTTATAGTAATATAGTCATCTGTACTGTGATTGATGGAGAATTAATTTTTGATATGTTACTAATTTGAATTTGTTTGTATGTATGATTCAGCAGTTTGTTTGGTAAAATAAAGTTGTTTCTAAAAATCACAAAATCTCTCTCTGTGTGCGTGTACTGATTAAATGTGATGTGACACTGTGTGTGTTTTACAGTGTGGATCATGGAGGAGAGATCA
>NW_015695739.1:0-226 GCF_001515625.1 Sinocyclocheilus rhinocerous
TCTGGAAGCTGTTCATGTTCGCTGAATAGGATAGAAAATTGAACAGTCTGTACTTTTTCTGTTGAAAAGATGAGAATATTTCCATTATGTCAGAGAGCAACTCTTCTTTATTTTATTTTATTTTATTTTCACTATTACTATTTATCTGTCTGTCTGTCCGTCCATCCATCCATCCGTCTATCTATCTGTCTGTCTTTCTATCTCTACAGTTTTCTTTAATACTCAA
>NW_015695740.1:0-226 GCF_001515625.1 Sinocyclocheilus rhinocerous
TTTTCTAGACAAGTAAAAATTATTGTCTTGTTTTCAGAAAAAACTTAAATTCAAAATTAAGTGTTTTTTTTTTTGCTTAGAACAAGGAAAATAATCTGCCAATGGGGTAAGTAAAATAATCTTATTTCAAACAGATAACAAGATTATTTTTCTTACCCCAATGACAGATTATTTAGCTTGTTTCAAGCAAAAACTCACTTAATTTTTACGTTTTTTTTTCTGAAAA
>NW_015695741.1:0-226 GCF_001515625.1 Sinocyclocheilus rhinocerous
TTGCATTCTCAGGCTTAAAGCAATATCCACCTAAAATCAACAGAGAAAGCCACAGTGATCTGTCAACTTCTTTCAATGTTGAAATAATTTAGTCAGTAAAATGGATTTCATCAACAAGTGCACACTTCTTTGAGTTTTTAACTACAGCAGTTTAAACTCAGATCTGTCTAGTGCAAGGAGGCTATAGTGCCCAAAGTGTAAGATCTCAGCCCAGGATTCATTCCCC
>NW_015695742.1:0-226 GCF_001515625.1 Sinocyclocheilus rhinocerous
TTGTTACTCTTCAAACGTTCCAGTCAAGAATCTAACTACATGACGTCTATTATCGTTTTACGATCTCAAGAGAGGGACTGTTTAACACGCACATTCAGTGTCGTTGCCAGACCGAATATGCGGTTATCCGAATATTCAAATGTGTATAAATTGTTGGAATTGACACTGATGTGTTTGTTTCTGTTGGAGTGACTGAGCTTTACCGCCCTCAGTGATTTTAAACCTC
>NW_015695743.1:0-226 GCF_001515625.1 Sinocyclocheilus rhinocerous
TTGCACTATGTCTGTACTTTCTTCTGCACTGGAAGCTCCTGTCGCTAGTTAGGATAGGTTAGGGTTAGGAGCACACAGACAAACTCATTACATTTCAAAAGGATAATGTATATATGAAAATGTCAGTAAAATCATAAAAATCTATGATCACAAATACAGAATCAATCGTTCTGACACTAACTGTGTAAGAATGTAAATCTTTCTGTGGGTCAAATGGAAAGCATCA
>NW_015695744.1:0-226 GCF_001515625.1 Sinocyclocheilus rhinocerous
TTGTGTACTGTACATACAGTAAGGGAGGTATTGGCAAAATCTCACTTGTAGTAAGTCAACCTAGACACTAGGAACATACTACAACCTTTAGGAACACGAAAAAAGTCATTTGGGGACTTTTTATGACCATAATTGTGTACTGTGTACTGTGTTTGTGTATATACTATTGAGTAATACAATGACAATGTGTAATTTTAAATGTTAAAAGTCATTTTAATTACAATAC
>NW_015695745.1:0-226 GCF_001515625.1 Sinocyclocheilus rhinocerous
GTCTCATCTCCCATTCCCTTTAAAAGCCAGTTGCGCTCGCGCCATTTGCGGGTTCGCTATTTACATGGCGGAATGTAATTTGTAATTTTTAAAAATGTTTGTGTGCTGCTGCGCGTCCCTGTGTGTATAATAAGCAAAGTGTGCGCACGTTGTGCACCCGCCTATAGGCGCATATTACTAACGCTCTTTAAATAAAAAATAAAAAATATTGCGCCAGACTGACCAG
>NW_015695746.1:0-226 GCF_001515625.1 Sinocyclocheilus rhinocerous
TTGCATAGCTATGATAGGAAACACTGGCATCTAACAATGCCTTGGTAAAAACAGTTCATCCTAAAAATAAAGTATATACATAAACCAAAATAGGAAATAAAACAGTTATTGAATAAGCAGGTGTCCTATTCTGTGTCTAAACGCCTGAAACATTATTTCATATTTTAGAGCAGTCAATGCAATTTGGGAAAGAAATCAGTTAAATCTGTGTGTGTGTGTGTGTGTG
>NW_015695747.1:0-226 GCF_001515625.1 Sinocyclocheilus rhinocerous
TGAAAGGTATAAACTCTATTGTGCTGAGCTATAGTCAGACTTGGATGACGACGCACACACAGCGAGTCCTCAATAAAGAGTAACCTCTGTATGAAAGATATACCAATGTCTCCTGGTCTCTGCTTCGATAAGGAAAAAGTTTCCTACAGAGGTAACAATATCTTTATGTCATGGCCAAGTGTGTAGTCATGGCTTCAAGATCCTACATTGAGAGAACAACATCCTT
>NW_015695748.1:0-226 GCF_001515625.1 Sinocyclocheilus rhinocerous
TGGGTTACGAGTCCGACTCTGTAACCATTAGGCCACGACTTCCCCTACAAATGTGTCTTAAGCTTCCCAAGCTTTCAATTGATCTGAATTCTACTTTCTACTTTCTTCCATTCAATTCTGCTTATTGCTTGCACTTGAATTCAAATTCAACAACTGAATTGGAATTTAAAAGACAAATTCGGTTGTGAATAGAGCTCAGTGCTGCTATTGCACACATGAACTCCAC
>NW_015695749.1:0-226 GCF_001515625.1 Sinocyclocheilus rhinocerous
CAAAATTAAATTAGAAATGTTACCTTGGCAGCTAACTGAAATAAATAGGGTTACATACTAAAATTACTGAAACTGAAATAAAAAAAAAGTAATTAAAGCTATATAGAAACATTAAAAATTTTAAACTAATAAAAATGACAATTACTGAAACTCAAACTAAAATTAAACTGGAGATATAAAAAAAATATTCAAACTATTAATAAATACTTTAATAGTATATAAATCA
>NW_015695750.1:0-226 GCF_001515625.1 Sinocyclocheilus rhinocerous
GTGATTCGTGTCTGTGAAACTCCTTTCGCACTGATGACATTTAAATCTGATCTCTCTTGAATGAATACTGATGTGATAATTAAGGTTTTCTTTATATCTGAAACTCCTGCCGCACTGATCACATGTGAATGGATTCTCTCCAGTGTGACTCCTTGTGTGAGCCTGTAGGTTTCTTTTAATGGTGAAACTCTTTCCACACTGAGGGCAGGTGAAAGGCTTCTCTCCA
>NW_015695751.1:0-226 GCF_001515625.1 Sinocyclocheilus rhinocerous
TTGTTAATAGCGAGAATTGAACCTTAAAATAAAGTGTGACCCAAACGTTAGTACAACTTTTGTTAGGTTTGTTGAAATTTGATTACTTGTTTATTGATAACACAGTAGACTTAGATTACTTATGTGCTATTGAAAAAGCTGTGCATGACGGTTATACAGAGAGCTCAAAATCTCTCTCTCCCTCTCTCTCTCACACACACACATGCACACACACACACACACACAC
>NW_015695752.1:0-226 GCF_001515625.1 Sinocyclocheilus rhinocerous
TGACTCTAAAAGACACTTTGTCAGAAGAGGGATTTGAACCCACGGGTTCATTTGCATACCAGAAACCGCAGCAACCGAGAAAGTTGATAAAGCTTGAGTCTGGCGCCTCAGACCGCTCGGCCATTCTGACATAACCATGCAAGCATGTGAAGGGCAATTCTATCCCTGAAGTTGGTCAGAAGGCAAAATAAAGGATCCAAGATTTGTAATTTACTGTCTCATAATT
>NW_015695753.1:0-226 GCF_001515625.1 Sinocyclocheilus rhinocerous
TGACTCTAAAAGACACTTTGTCAGAAGAGGGATTTGAACCCACGGCTTCATTTGCATACCAGAAACCACAGCAACCGAGAAAGTTGATAAAGCTTGAGTCTGGCGCCTCAGACCGCACGGCCATTCTGACATAACCATGCAAGCATGTGAAGGGCAATTCTATCCCTGAAGTTGGTCAGATGGCAAAATAAAGGATCCAAGATTTGTAATTTACTGTCTCATAATT
>NW_015695754.1:0-226 GCF_001515625.1 Sinocyclocheilus rhinocerous
TGACAACTGAGTAATCTGATATTTTTTAGTAACAAACAGACCTAACTGAAAACCAGACTTTAGTATGACTATTTATATATAAACTAACTATATATCAAATAAAATATAAAAACCAATAAATTACATTGTATTGAACAGCACTATTAAAATACATAATGTAATATTCCTATACATAATATGAACATAACCATCTTAAGTACATTATGTATTAAAACAAATACCTGCA
>NW_015695755.1:0-226 GCF_001515625.1 Sinocyclocheilus rhinocerous
TGAATGATGAGATATAAGCCTGATTTTGATAGTAATAATACAAGATTTTAGTCAGCACAGAGTTTGAGAAAAGCACAGAAACACAGATCATCACACAGACGAGGATTCATTACTCATTTATTCTGATTCATATTCATATTAATGTGAAGAAGAGACTCTATAACATCTCACTGTCACTGAGTTATCATGCAGCTCAAAGCATTATGGGTAGAATCTCTCCTCAGTC
>NW_015695756.1:0-226 GCF_001515625.1 Sinocyclocheilus rhinocerous
CTGCCACTGAATCTAGATGGAGTGTTTGATTCTCTTTGGTTTGCTGAATGAATCAAGAGTTTAGGAGCTTCTCCAGGTTTTTGTTGATACCAGGCCATACAAGTATATGAACCTACACAGCCATTGCTCACTACTGTGTTTGTTTTACTGTTTATAGTGACTGATTCACCAATCTGAACCATTTTTACAGAGGGAGTCTGAGTCACAGTCACCTGCCCACTGAAAC
>NW_015695757.1:0-226 GCF_001515625.1 Sinocyclocheilus rhinocerous
AGAAAACTGATCAGAGAATAAATAATAGAGCTAAATGAAATGTGTCTTGTTGCTGTAAGTGTACCCTGAATGTCTGAGCCTTTCCAGTCAGCTTTGATGAGCTTTAATCTCGTCCTTTCTCTAATCCGTATTGGTATGCGTTGTGTAACGTCTGTGCATTTCAGTGTCAAAAGAAGAAAACCGGTGTTTGTTTCCTTGCTATTTTTTCACGAGGGAAGAAGACGCC
>NW_015695758.1:0-226 GCF_001515625.1 Sinocyclocheilus rhinocerous
TGATGTAAAACAATATGAAGATAATCTTATTTCACATTTAGTGTTAAAGAAAAAGTACTCAACATATAATTTTCAAGTTTCAAAAATGTGATTAAGGCATTATAAATAATCCATACAAATCGAGTGGTCAAAGTTTTTCTGAAGAGACATGATCGCCCAATACGATACATATTTCATTAGGTTTTTGTTCAAACATGAACACTGATCAACACACAGACATAGAGCA
>NW_015695759.1:0-226 GCF_001515625.1 Sinocyclocheilus rhinocerous
TGAGAGCGCTGACGTCACCGGGATGCCTGCAGCTCTCACTGACATTAGTGGGGAGTCCATCATGTTAGCAATCAGCCTTTTCAGTCCTAGCCCAAGCTCCGCGTCCGCTGGAAACCCGCCCCCCCCAAAAAAAAAATCCTTTGGGGAAATCTTGGTGATAGGCGTGACATGGCGAGGCTCAGGCATGGTGGCCATCTTGCGATGAGACTCAGGCGTGGGGGCCATC
>NW_015695760.1:0-226 GCF_001515625.1 Sinocyclocheilus rhinocerous
TGAGCTTTTTCTTTTAAATGTTTACATTTGTCATGTTTTTTTTTTATTTAATTGTTGATTCAAGAGAAAATCCATTTACTAAATGTTAACTGACTGCTTACAATATTTTTGTGATGAATTTTTAGAATATTTTACAATTGAAAAATCACTATAAAATGCCAAAAATAAAACAAAGGCATGGAAAAAAAGTTTCAGTGTAACTTTAAAAATAAATAAAATCTTCATA
>NW_015695761.1:0-226 GCF_001515625.1 Sinocyclocheilus rhinocerous
GAGAGTGGCTTTTTTTAATGCAGATTAACAAAGTTATTGAACGCTTAAGTCCGAATGTGCGAATATAAAACCAACTTTACCGAAGTGGGTTTGACGAATCAGTGGTCTGGCGCTTGCAAGTTAAGACTCCTAAAAACACATTTGCTCATGTGCAAACAAGTGTGCGCACAAACACGGGTGGTTCATTTTCCACTCAAGTCGAGTCTGGGGTGTGCGATATACAGCA
>NW_015695762.1:0-226 GCF_001515625.1 Sinocyclocheilus rhinocerous
TGCAGTGTGATCAGACGTTACAGTAAAAGTTATTTCCATATTCTAATGGCTTGGAGCAGAGCTATTCAAAGCTTAAGCTATTTTTTTGTGAAACAAATTAATAAGTTATGGAGATCTGTTGTATTTTCAAACATTGACGTGTTAATGTTTCTTCAATTTTCTTTACTTGGTTTTAAAAAGTCTTACATTTACCTTCATAAACCCTGTATAATTTTTGTTCCTGTTT
>NW_015695763.1:0-226 GCF_001515625.1 Sinocyclocheilus rhinocerous
TGCTTCAGGAGACCCCCACTACATGTCTTTTGATAAGTCCTACTTTGACTTCCAGGGCA
Organism: Sinocyclocheilus rhinocerous; assembly: GCF_001515625.1. Lineage (NCBI taxonomy): Eukaryota > Metazoa > Chordata > Actinopteri > Cypriniformes > Cyprinidae > Sinocyclocheilus > Sinocyclocheilus rhinocerous. The sequence continues at coordinate 60 of NW_015695763.1, forward strand.
CATGCCGCTATGTGCTAGCCACAGTATGTAATGACACTACTGGGCTTCCGCACTTCCAGGTGGATGCAAGGAACGAGGCATGGCATGGACTCCCAGTGTCAATTACTGTTGAAATTTTTGTCAATGTCTCTGGGCATCTTGTGCACATGTCACGGGACATGAACCGT
>NW_015695764.1:0-226 GCF_001515625.1 Sinocyclocheilus rhinocerous
TGTAACATAATCCTGCTGTCTAATTGCACACACAGCATCTCCATCAATCTTCCCTGTTCCTTTATCCATCAAAGGCACCTCTGAAGCCTTTAGAAGCCGTTTTACAAAATTCCTGTAGCAAACATTCCAAACTACTGCATTAAGTTCACGCTGAGAGCAGTATTTGATGGAAAAACACATCAGAAGAGCTGAAACACACTGATGCTTCTAGTGCTTTACAGGACTC
>NW_015695765.1:0-226 GCF_001515625.1 Sinocyclocheilus rhinocerous
TTTTTGTGTGTGTGTGATTTAGTTAGGTTTTTGTTTGTGTAACTTACATGCCTACAAATTAAAGAAAATACTGCCTCAATCATTTAAATGAACTTCATTACTTTAACAAACTAAACATTTAGTTTAGCTGCTTTAATAAAACTAAATTTGTAGCCCATTTGTGGAAAGTGCTAGGAATTGTAATTTTATATTTACATTTAGTCATTTAGCAGACGCTTTTATCCAA
>NW_015695766.1:0-226 GCF_001515625.1 Sinocyclocheilus rhinocerous
TGCGTGTACTACCGAACGAACGGTACTGCTACAGCGGTTCTCGAGCCAACAGTTCTCGTATCACCAGTACACTGAACCGAGAACGGTTTCTTTCGGACACGTTCAAGAACCGTTTCTTTCAGACATGTTCGATATACTGAGAACCGATGAGCTGGAGATACTGAGCATGCGTGTAGTACCAAACGGTACAGCGGTTCTCGAGTCAACAGTTCTCGAATCACCAGTA
>NW_015695767.1:0-226 GCF_001515625.1 Sinocyclocheilus rhinocerous
TGTACTACAACCAGTCTCCAGCATATAATTCACAGTATCTTCTGCACACCGCTGCGAATGTCACACCAACAAAGGTACTGGAGGGATTTTCATGTAAACACAAAATATTCTACCTTACAGTAAAGAGGCCGAGAATCTATATCAGAGTATTGTTTGTTTGCCTCTGCAGGGCCCAGTATATGGGATGAATCGTCTTCCTCCACAGCAGCATATGTATGCCTACCAA
>NW_015695768.1:0-226 GCF_001515625.1 Sinocyclocheilus rhinocerous
TTTTTTTTTTTTGCTGGTTAATTGAAATTAACCTAACAAACAGATTTGCTCACATGAATTTTGCTTCTTGAAAGTGCTAGTTTCAAAGTGTAGTTTCATTAAGTGCTGCTAGTGGCAGAGAAATTGCACGCTGTAACTTGAAGTTTTTATCCCAGTACTCTTCACTCCGCAGCACTGCTTTATTGGTTGATCATTGAGTTGGTGTCTGTCATTCATCATTTCTGTC
>NW_015695769.1:0-226 GCF_001515625.1 Sinocyclocheilus rhinocerous
TGTCATCGGGGTGATCAGACACACCGACCGATGAGCTCGGCTTCTTCTTCGGCAGGATCGTCATGACCGTTCAGGGACGGAGGGTGTCCGTTTTAACGACTTTTTTTTTTAACGCGTTTGAACATTTAAACTTGGGCGTCTTTTAAGTAGTAATACTGGCTCATGTCACCCCGGAGCGAATTTAATTCAATATGAGGCGGTTTTGAGGGTAAAAACGGCGGATAAC
>NW_015695770.1:0-226 GCF_001515625.1 Sinocyclocheilus rhinocerous
TGGTATTTGGATTCTGGGATGCAGTAGTGAAGTGTCTTCTCACATCTACAAATGTATTAAATGTAGGAAGCTAAGGAAATGCATTCAGGAGCAAAGGATGGCTGACCTGCCGCCAGAAAGGATGGAAGCTACTCCTCCATTTACTTATAGTGGCATGGACTGCTTCGGACCGTTCTATGTTAAAGAGGGAAGGAGAGAGTTGAAGAGAGATGGGCTCCTGTTTACC
>NW_015695771.1:0-226 GCF_001515625.1 Sinocyclocheilus rhinocerous
ATTGCTTATCGTACAAATGTCCTTAAAATCAGAATTTTTTTTTTTTAATCACTATGTATGAACTGCATGGGTCCATCAATATATAAAATATTATGACATAGGAAAACTGGCAATTTTGTAAATGCATCAAGAAGAGAAAAGGAGTATGCAGTGTTTGGGTTAAATGGCAATTGAATTTCAGTGGTTTCACGTTCTCAGCAGACAATAATTCAAATAATGTTTATCC
>NW_015695772.1:0-226 GCF_001515625.1 Sinocyclocheilus rhinocerous
TGTTGGTCTTTGTTTGTTGTGTAGACCTCTATTTACACATCTTAATTAGTAGATTATTTGTTTATGTTTTTGCAGTAGCTAATCTAAAGTGGAAACTCTTTATTATTTGCAAATGTTTATAAATGTGTACTAATTATTAATACCTTCATGAGCAGTCATCTCAATGGCAAAAAGTGAAGAATTCCGAAAGACCTGAATTTACCCTATTCACACATCTTTACTAATC
>NW_015695773.1:0-226 GCF_001515625.1 Sinocyclocheilus rhinocerous
AAATATTGCTTGAGTGCCAAATTATTTATATTTATTTATAAACTTTAAAAAAATCTTACAAACCCCAAACAGTAATTTGTGTTATATAGAGTTTTTCCTTTGTTTGTTTGAAATCAACAACCTAATTTCATTTGATAATTTATCTGTCCAGTAGGTGGTGCTGTTACCTTCCACAACACTATGACATTCAGAGGTCCATGAGTACTGGTCCTGTTGATGACTCTCC
>NW_015695774.1:0-226 GCF_001515625.1 Sinocyclocheilus rhinocerous
CAAAACAACTATATATATATATATATATATATATATGCACAACTCTGACTGTTATTATTTTATAAATGGACCTTTTTTATATAATATACATTTATGACACTATGTTTTGTGTTAAACTATCTTGGAATAAATTACACAAAACTTTAACGTTGCTTCATGAGTGTTTGTAATACAATGGCAACTTTGACGTATTTCTCTTCTGACCAACATAATCTCAATACCCCCC
>NW_015695775.1:0-226 GCF_001515625.1 Sinocyclocheilus rhinocerous
GAAATGTTCATTATAGGAATTAAAACACTTGAAACTCAAAAGTATGAGTTTGAAATTGGCGTTTTTTTAAGAGCCTAATTTTATTGGCACAAGAATAGAGTAAAAGCCAAAATTAAATAAAAAAAGTTTTTAATAGACATGTAAACAATTCTTACAGAAAACCTAAAAACGTCAAGAGAAGGTCAGCTAACTCACATCAGCTAAGCTCAACTAACTGCATTCACTG
>NW_015695776.1:0-226 GCF_001515625.1 Sinocyclocheilus rhinocerous
TGATTGGCCATTGCATTCATAAGCTCAACAGAATCGTGTGTGTGATTGGATATAATGCGGAATGCTGTAAAAACGCATAATTTGATGCACCACTAGCAGATCTAAATTTAATGCCGCAATTGACACTTTTAATTTCATTTTCACTTTATTTGTGACATCCTTAATAGATTGTTTAATTGTACATGGACATATGTGACCCTGGAGCACAAAAGCAGTCTTAAGTCGC
>NW_015695777.1:0-226 GCF_001515625.1 Sinocyclocheilus rhinocerous
TGTTGGGAAGGTTACTTTGGAATAGTGCTGCCAAACGATTAATCATGATTAATCACATCCAAAAATAAAAGTTTTTGTAGACAGTACACACATATACTATGTAAACAAATACTTTTATTTTTGAAGCGATTAATCGTGATTATTTGTTTGACAGCACTACTACGGAAATGTAATTAATAGCTTACAGATTACAAGTTACCCTATTTAAAATGTAATAAGTAGTGTA
>NW_015695778.1:0-226 GCF_001515625.1 Sinocyclocheilus rhinocerous
GAACAGTACCAGCCAACATGACAAGATGGACTGATGAAGAGATAGAGCTGGTTACAGAAAACCCACAGATGTCTTACTCGGATGCCTATCAAGCCTATCTTAAAAAATGTAAGGAACTTGGCAGGCCTGCACACACATTTGGAGCATTCAAAAGAAAGAGGCAGCGCCTCCCTTAAGTACGTTTTTTGGAGTATAATTTCAGTTTTATTTCATCAGCCCATCACTA
>NW_015695779.1:0-226 GCF_001515625.1 Sinocyclocheilus rhinocerous
TGGCATCTTACATACTCAAACAAAAGATATAAATCAGATCTTTACGTTTTATTATGAACAACTATATACTTCTAATTCTTCCTCTAGTCATCATCAAAATTTATCTTTTCTTCAGCAGTTTCCCCTCCCCAAATTTGATGAACATCACTTAGAGATGCTAAATGGCCCACTGTCTCTAGAGTCTAGACGAACTGAAGCTGGCTCTAGACACCATGCCAAAGAACAA
>NW_015695780.1:0-226 GCF_001515625.1 Sinocyclocheilus rhinocerous
GAAAGGACCAGGACTCATCAGATCACAAAATGTGCACGGTGCAGTTAATTATTCACTGAAGAGGAAAACAGGAGAGCGTTCACAAGCTCTGGGGCGGTGGAAGTTCAGTGAAGAATCCTCTGTAATCCAAGTGCAAAATCAAACCTGAGGCCAGGATGTTAATTCAAGGAAATGCCTTATGTACTAAATCCCCAGGAAGAATGGTTCAGTGGGTTCACTGTAAACC
>NW_015695781.1:0-226 GCF_001515625.1 Sinocyclocheilus rhinocerous
GACCCAAGATTTTGTTTTCTGTTATCAATTCTGTTGTTAATCCCCCGGTAAATACTGTGTATGTTGCCTCGGTCACTCTTTGTGAAAGCTTCTCAAGGTTTTTTAAGGATTAAGTGGTTAAACTAGGACTGGTAGCTTATACTTCCCCTATTGAATTGCCTCTCCCCCCGCCGTTGTCTGTATCTTGGGATGTTTTTGAACCTGTTTCCCTTCAGTCACTCAAAGA
>NW_015695782.1:0-226 GCF_001515625.1 Sinocyclocheilus rhinocerous
GGTCTTTGCACTTGACCACTTGAATAATTATATGACGTATTTTCTGTATTTTTACATGAATACTCTTAACTTTCATTAAAAAAGTAAGTCCATCCATGTTTCTTTCTATTCCTAGCCTCAGTAACCTACATACAGGTGCAGGTTAACAACCAGCGCTTCTTTACCATGAATCTGAGCTGACAGTAGGCTAGATAACTCCCCTACATAGTCTTTTCTTGTCTTCCTT
>NW_015695783.1:0-226 GCF_001515625.1 Sinocyclocheilus rhinocerous
TAAACATCACATTTTCATTTTTGGGTGAACTATCCCTTTAAGGGCTTCTGGGTGTTTAGATTTAATTCTCCAAATTTTCCAATTAAATTGTTCAATTTTTGACAGTTGGAGATTGAATAGTTTTGGCTCATTTGAGCATTCTGTCAATGTAAGTCTTTGCAAGGGCGGATTTAGTGATTTAGGGGCCCCAGGCAAAATATAGGAATGGGGCCCTATAAATTTGCAC
>NW_015695784.1:0-226 GCF_001515625.1 Sinocyclocheilus rhinocerous
GATATCCAAAAATCCGCCAGTTATTTCTCCGTGAACCTCTGATTCAGGCCCTTGTCTGTTGCCATGTCAATCAGTGACTCTTCCAATTCAATCGGCATTCTTGTCAGTGATATCTCTGTAAAAAGGTTTCTAATCCACTCTTCTGTTACAGACATGGCTTGATTTTCAGGGAAATACTCACAGAATTGCATTTCCATTTCACTTAGGTGAGCCCCGATAACCAGAC
>NW_015695785.1:0-226 GCF_001515625.1 Sinocyclocheilus rhinocerous
TGATGAATAAAAAGTTAAAAAGAACAGCATTTATTCCAAATATAACTCTTTTCTAACAATATAAATCTTTGCTATCACTTCGTAACAATTTAACACATACTTGCTGAATAAAAGTTTTAATTTCTTTCTTTAAAAAAAAAAAAGAAAGAATATAAATGCACCGACCCCAAACTTTTGAACAGTACTGTATATTGTTAGAAAAGATTTCTATTTTAAATAAATGCTC
>NW_015695786.1:0-226 GCF_001515625.1 Sinocyclocheilus rhinocerous
TGATGAACTTTTTTGATCCACTTCAAATGTTGACTACTGTATATGGGGAGAATATGCTAATTAATGGTTCCAGGACTCAAACCGGGGATGCTGTGATGCAACAGTGCTACACACTGACCCACCGTGCAGCCCTTGTTAAAGGGGTCATATGATACTATTTCAATTTTTCATTTCTCTTTGTAGTGTTACAAGCTCTTGGTTCATAAAGAAGATCTGTAAAGTTGCA
>NW_015695787.1:0-226 GCF_001515625.1 Sinocyclocheilus rhinocerous
GCAGTGAACGCGCACCGTTAAACCTTTTAAACCTCGAAACTATAATGAATGTTTAGCACCGCGAGACAGTAATTTAGGAAAGGCCTGGGAAATGAAGACGCAAGATTGGCTGCCGTTGCTGATAATCCTTCTCAAAGCCTAGAAACACAAGCAGTTGATGTTGCCGAATCTTTTTCCAGACACTGGAATTTGTTTTGGAATCGTACCACGTGACAAGCAACAAGCG
>NW_015695788.1:0-226 GCF_001515625.1 Sinocyclocheilus rhinocerous
GATGAAGCGATCTTTAACAGACCTCTTGCAGACGTACCTGTGCTACCTAGGTATTAGATAAAACTACAGTATTTAATTATGTTTTTATGACTATTTAAAATTCACATTTTCTGTACGTACCTCTACCATTACTTTGGAAACCCAGCCGCACCCGCTGTCAGTTACAAAAACAACTTATTCAGTCATTTTTGTAGTTTTTATATCAGTTTAGATGTCACATTATGCA
>NW_015695789.1:0-226 GCF_001515625.1 Sinocyclocheilus rhinocerous
ACGGAGAAAAGAGAGTGAGGGAATATGGAATGGAAGCCTTAGATTCCACTACGCTCACCCCAGTTAGTAACATTCCACCATGATTTTTCCAGATGCAAAGACAGATTTTAGTATCTTGGAAAAGAAAAAGGAATGGAGATTGGAGGAAGTGGGAGTTAAAACAAGCATTTATCTAAGAAAGAGTTATTATAATTATCTCAAAATTTATACAGATGGATCCAAGAAC
>NW_015695790.1:0-226 GCF_001515625.1 Sinocyclocheilus rhinocerous
GCCGGTTCTACATGAATTGTGTGCTGCGATGGACCTCGCGCTTCGAGCGACGAAGGTGACTGCACAGTCTCTGCACAGTCTCTTTATTGTTCTTTATTATTGTCTGATTATGCCTGGCAAGAATAAATGTTAATTTTTATTTTCTAGAAATCATTTCTCAAGTAGATTAGAGTGCAGTCAGGTGTTTCCGCAAATCTGCGTCCAGGATAGATCATACCGAAGTACC
>NW_015695791.1:0-226 GCF_001515625.1 Sinocyclocheilus rhinocerous
GCTACATCAGCATACGTGTCTACTGAGGGGGAAGTGAGAGGAGGGAGAGATGACATGAGCTCCATGAAGGTCGTGGCAGAATCAGCAGAGAGATAGCGCTTATTGACAGTTCTCTTATCACTTACAGTTTTGGTACATACTGAAATCTCACAAAAGACACAATAATGGTCAGATATGGCAACATCAACAATCTGTGGGTGGCTGACAGTTAGGCCACATGAGATTA
>NW_015695792.1:0-226 GCF_001515625.1 Sinocyclocheilus rhinocerous
GCGGCAGGCGTCCCGGAGCTGTTGCGCCATCACGAAGGGTCAGCCCCCCTCTCCGAGGTCCAGTGACCGGAAGCGCTGGCGATGCTGCTCGGGGCTCCTGCCGACCCGCTGGAGGATGGCGCGCTTGAGGTCCTTGAAGACCAGGAGGTTCTGGACTGGCAGCTGTTGTGCGGTGACCTGTGCTTCCCCCGACAGCAGGGGAATGAGCCGCACTGGCCAGTCCTCC
>NW_015695793.1:0-226 GCF_001515625.1 Sinocyclocheilus rhinocerous
ATAGCACCAGTTGTATATATTACGTTCCTGTTCATTCATTACACGGCTGTTTCTTCTACTGTTGTTTTACAAGTTAATTACTAGTCGTCTTTAAGTTTGTTTGTAGTTTGTCGTCAGTTCGTTAAGTTGTTGGTAAGTAACATTTATATGGATTAATCAGCCTTTTGATATCTTTAAGTTGAATTATATTCGAGATAAGAATCATTATACATGTACACACAGACAC
>NW_015695794.1:0-226 GCF_001515625.1 Sinocyclocheilus rhinocerous
GTCAGCAACCCCTACCAAGCCATGGTAGATGGTGTCCGGTGAGTAACTACCTGTGTATTTATCCTCTCTCAGTGGTGTGGTGTGGTGAGCAGCTCTTGACAGTGAATGTTTTGTGGTTCCTCTCAGGCTCTTGGGCACAGCAGGACAGAATATCAGTGATATTGTGAAGTACAGCAGTATGGATGATCATCTGGAAATACTGGAAAGCACACTGAGACTCCGCCAC
>NW_015695795.1:0-226 GCF_001515625.1 Sinocyclocheilus rhinocerous
GTCAATCTTCTTCACTCTCCCAACATTGACCTTCACTCTCAGAACCACTCTCTCGTTCTCAGGTAGATCCAGAGGGTATCTGGAGGCCTTCTTTAGATCTCGGCTGAGGTAGACACCAGGTCCAAGCATGCCACCAGAAGACTGCTTGAAGCCAGAGACTTTGATTTTTTCAGCATTCTCTCTTGATGTGCCATGATACATTCTGTAGACTTTACCTTCTACTGGT
>NW_015695796.1:0-226 GCF_001515625.1 Sinocyclocheilus rhinocerous
CCATAGAAAGTTTAAAAATTGCAGTAATTGCATTAACTATTGAGAATAGTCTGGGATCGGTACGATTTTTTTATGTTTTGAAAGAAGTCTCTTTGATCAAAAAATACTGTAAAAACAGTAATATTGGGAAATTATCACAATTTAAAATAACTAGTTTCTATTTGAATATATTTTGAAATGTAATTTATTCCTGGGATGCAAAGCTGAATTTTCAGCATCTTTACTC
>NW_015695797.1:0-226 GCF_001515625.1 Sinocyclocheilus rhinocerous
GTCTTGCCGCTGAGCCGTGCAGCAGCCAAATGACAGCAGTGCTGCACGCAACAACAGTCCCTCCCCCCTTTCTCTCTCTCTCTCTCGGTTGCATTTTCCGGTGCGTCTCTCTGCCTCAGCAGAAAGTGTGAGCTGATAGGGGGAGATGACAAATTGCAACACTAGAATGTAAACTGAATCCAGTACATCGTAGTGTGTATTTTCACACACACTATTTCTCCATCCC
>NW_015695798.1:0-226 GCF_001515625.1 Sinocyclocheilus rhinocerous
GTTACCCTAAAAAACAATGTTTTGCCTGATAGAGAAAAATATATAGTTGACAAAACCACTAAGTTAACCTTCTGTTAAGTGACATTAACCAATTTAGCAAACAGACACAGCTTTATAAAACATTTATTTAGCTTTCAGTTTCAGTTGCCAATTCAAGTCAAAAAAATAAACCACTCATTCGTTCATTCATGCTAGTAGCAGTCCATAGAACAGAAGCAAGCAAACT
>NW_015695799.1:0-226 GCF_001515625.1 Sinocyclocheilus rhinocerous
GTTGTTTATGCTCACCAAGGCTTTATTTATTTGATTAAAAATACAATAAAACAGCAACATTCTAAAATATTATAACAATTAAAAACAGTTTTCTATTTGTATATATTTTAATATGTAATTTATTAAAGATGCACCAATTGAAATTTTCTTGGCCGAATTCTGATTTTTTTGTAACCTGCCGTCTGCCGATACCGATTTTCTTTCTAAGAACTGTAACTGACAGCAT
>NW_015695800.1:0-226 GCF_001515625.1 Sinocyclocheilus rhinocerous
ACAAACAAAGTTTGATGAATTATAACACTTTCACACCATTACATTCACCCTGCCCAATTTCATCAAACTTTACAGAACAGGGAAGAAGTTATGAAAGGGGACACCTTTTTCCTTACATGACCTTAAAACCATGACGTGAAGTCGTCTGTGAAGACTGCAGATTAAACTGCCAGGTAGATAAATGCCCATATACATATATCCACAGATCAGTTAAATGTTATTCCCC
>NW_015695801.1:0-226 GCF_001515625.1 Sinocyclocheilus rhinocerous
GGACCTCAGGCTGACCAGGCGGTAGTTCTTGATAACAGTGCGTGGTCGTTTTCGGGAAGGGGTGAAGCGTTCCATCTCAGTTACGTAGTACAGGCCCTGCTTCACATATCCGAAATAACGCGCCTTCGCCAAGGACTCTTCGTCCGAGTCGGATTCATCATCTCCATCGTCCTCTTCACCCGTCACGCTGCTCTCCAGACGAGAGCGCTTATGGGCCAGCTTTACC
>NW_015695802.1:0-226 GCF_001515625.1 Sinocyclocheilus rhinocerous
GTGTGTGTGACGACTCCTCGTGTCTCTCTGATATTTAGCTGCTTGTCTGCTCGAGTACTTTTCTCCTTGTTGCACGTCAAAGTGTTAATTGCCTCTTGTTAAAAGCCCCGCTGTAAAAAGGCCCGTGTGTGTGTGTCTCTTCACCTGCCGTCTCTTTGCATCCAATTCCTCTTCCTGTGCTAAAGCTCCGCTAGGTGACGAGAGCCAGAAATCAGTGTGAGGACTC
>NW_015695803.1:0-226 GCF_001515625.1 Sinocyclocheilus rhinocerous
GTTTGTTTGCATGTGCATGGTTGTGCTTGCAAGTTTGAGTTTTTTGTTGTTGTTGTTGTTGTTGTTTTGTTTGTTTATGCATGGTTGGGTTCACAAGTCTGTATGGTTTTATCTTTCTTTCTGTGTGTGTGTGTATGCGTATACAATATATTTATGTGCATCCCCATAAACTATCCATAACCTTTTCACTCAAAGTCTAACACTGAAGACCAATTATTAGACACTG
>NW_015695804.1:0-226 GCF_001515625.1 Sinocyclocheilus rhinocerous
GGCGCTCCCACTTGGACCCCCATAGGAAGTAAAACACCGCCCTCTCCAGCTCCGCAAGGAATCGCCGAGGGGCACTAAAAACAGAACAGACAAGTAAAATCAGTGGTAAAATCACAGATTTAAAAATTAAAACCTTGCCCTCAAACGTCATCTGTCTTAGTCCCCAAAACCCCAGTCTTTGCCTAACTTTCCCTAACATGTCAGTCCAGTTTTCCCGTCCTCCACC
>NW_015695805.1:0-226 GCF_001515625.1 Sinocyclocheilus rhinocerous
TCGGTTTATCCCCAGTTTTTCTGAACGAGCAGCTCAATTACACGCCCTAAAACAAAAGAATGTTAAGTGGAAATGGACTGAGCAATGTCAGCAAGCTTTTAATGACATTAAACAAGCACTCATGCAAGCGCCTGTGTTGACCCCTCCCGATTTTAACAGGGCCTTTAAAGTTCAAACGGACGCAAGCGATATCGGACTTGGAGCAGTCCTTACCCAGGATATTGAA
>NW_015695806.1:0-226 GCF_001515625.1 Sinocyclocheilus rhinocerous
TTTGAAGTTTTGGGTTATCACAATACTAGCTAAAAATATTAAGAAAATATAAAATAGTCCTGGTCATGGGGACCCCCTGCTATGCACATTTTGCATGTCTCCCTTATTTAACACACCTGATTCAGTTCATCAGCTTGTTAGAAGAGAGCTCCATGAACTGAACTGTGTCAGATAAGGGAGACATAAAAAATATGCAGAGCCGGTGTCCTGACATTTTATCCTACCC
>NW_015695807.1:0-226 GCF_001515625.1 Sinocyclocheilus rhinocerous
GTACATTTAGTTCTGGAACTAAAGCGGTGCGAAAGGCCCTAAAAAGGCCCTTCTCCTTGTCTGTAACCATGGCGCTCACACAGTTATTGTAAATACTGATTCGGGGTTGTCTTCTCTTTTCAATCACTGTGTGTGTTGACTTCAGTGGTTTGGTTACGCTTCAGTGTGAAGAGTGACACGTCGGAGACCCTCAGCTCCTAAACAAAAGAGATCAAAAACAAAGCCC
>NW_015695808.1:0-226 GCF_001515625.1 Sinocyclocheilus rhinocerous
GGGAGGTTCTGCAGAATACGCCACCACCTCTGGAGAAGCTGAAGCAGGCGCGATCGCCTCGGGGGACACAGCAGCGAGCACCACTACCTCGGGAGGTTCTGCAGCATCAGCCGCCACCTCTGGAGAAATCATAGTGGGCGCCACCGCCTCTAGAGTTTCAGTGGTGGTGTATGCAGCCCAAACGCACCATAAAGCGATCCCCATTATGGGAAGTGCTACTGACAGG
>NW_015695809.1:0-227 GCF_001515625.1 Sinocyclocheilus rhinocerous
AAAAAAAAAAAAAAAAGTTCCTAAAGGACCTAGTTTGACTGTGTGAGCGCTACTCCACTGTGATGGCTCTGCTGCATCTGTTGCCTGTGGCACATCTTCTCCAATTACAGTCCTATCAGTTTCTACAGGTGCACTGTGTGCTTGTACAGCAAACAAGAAACACTGGGGACACTGGATAATAGGCCTAATGTCCATTCATGACATTATTATATTAAACTGCATTGGTT
>NW_015695810.1:0-226 GCF_001515625.1 Sinocyclocheilus rhinocerous
ACCATTAGGCTATGATGTGAGCGCAGCATGAGTGCACTTGAATGCTCACCATTTTGAGGAAATACACAGTGATGTAAACATTTCAAATAAGGGGATTATTATCACACCAGGGTTACACTCTGGCACACTCTTATCAACTATGGTGTGCATAATGGGACATCCTTCATTATGTTTATCAATTTGTGCCTTTTACTCCAGTGTTGACAGAAGTCACAGAACACTTGAC
>NW_015695811.1:0-227 GCF_001515625.1 Sinocyclocheilus rhinocerous
GTTTGCAGAAGGGGAAAAAAAAAAAAAACGGATGCTGAGGATGTCACACACTGGCTACGTTGACACAATGTTTGGGACTGACGAACATGTTTACTAACAGGTGTGATTTCTGAATTGTTCTGTTCACACAACAGCTGTAAAAGCAGCTTGAATACTATCTATGTGAATGAGAATGAACAGTCGAAGTAACACTAAATTAACCAAATGTTTTTAAAATAAAATAAAAC
>NW_015695812.1:0-227 GCF_001515625.1 Sinocyclocheilus rhinocerous
AAAAAAAAAAAACGCCAGCAACAAAGTTTTCAAGCATTGTTACATTTTCATTTGCATTACTTTGAGGTAACTATACGGGCTACAGATGATAGCTAGTTTTTTATCTGCGTAACTGTAACCTTAACATATTTGAACATGCTAACATTTACCTTATCAGTGACCCAGCAAACAGATTGAGGTTTAACGGATAGTTTACTTTCCTGACATTAGTGGAACTGCATCCTGCT
>NW_015695813.1:0-227 GCF_001515625.1 Sinocyclocheilus rhinocerous
AAAAAAAAATTCCTTCACTATTCTGAAAAATGTATATTTCTCAAATTTTTACTGGTAAAACATCTACTATAGTATAACGAAATATATGTGATTTTCACGTTTAGAATGTATTTAGTCAGAATACAATTACATGAATACCTTTTAATGGAGAAATATTTTTAACAACCACAGTATAATTGCGTGCAAATGATGGCATATAAAAACGCTGAATTGGTTTTCATATAGCT
>NW_015695814.1:0-226 GCF_001515625.1 Sinocyclocheilus rhinocerous
AATTTATTATAACTTTTTTATGTGAATATATTTTAAATTATAATTTATTCCTATGATTGAATTTTCAGCATCATTACTCCAATCGTCATATTTTTGTGGAATCCATAATATATTACTATTCAAAAGTACCATTTAAAAAAATGTTTTTAATAAATACTTTTATTTAAATTGTGACAGTAAAGACATTTATGTTACAAAAGATTTTATTTCAAGAAAATGCTGAAAA
>NW_015695815.1:0-227 GCF_001515625.1 Sinocyclocheilus rhinocerous
TCAACCTTCACTGAATTTTATATAATCAATGAACTATGAAAAAAAAAAAACTGTTAATGTTTAACACTATTAGTTGTCAAAATGAATTCATTGCAACCGTTTTGTCAAACCTAAATCGAGCTCCGTACAAAGGAGAAAAAAAAAAAAAAGTTATCTCTTGAATCTCCATCTGCAATAATGTGGAAAAAGGCGGAAGTCAACAGCACATAAATGCCAGAATGTAAAAT
>NW_015695816.1:0-227 GCF_001515625.1 Sinocyclocheilus rhinocerous
AAAAAAAATCATAACAGTCAATATATGATAATTGTAAATAAACGTTTCCTAGCCCAGAAAACATTCTTCAGTGAAAAATAGGCAGAATGCAATGGCACTGACATTATCAATGGAAAATGGGTGTAAGAAGTCAGGAAAGGCCTATAATGAGATGTGATGAGTCACTGTGATGCAGCAGGTGGTTTGAAGGAAAAGGTCTTCACAACTCATAATCAGACACTCTCCCA
>NW_015695817.1:0-227 GCF_001515625.1 Sinocyclocheilus rhinocerous
TATTATATAATGTATGTAAGTATATCCGGAATACTGATTCCCTGACATTTTTCAAGCGACAGCTGAAAACTTTCGTCACTATCCGACTTTATCCTAAAAAAAAAAAATCGTTTTCTTTTTTCTTTCATCTTTCTCTGTCTAGCTTGTACGTATTTGAACAATGCTTGAAACTTGGTATGATAAGCACTTCCTGTGTCTATTTGCCTCTTTAAGATGAATTGCTTGAT
>NW_015695818.1:0-227 GCF_001515625.1 Sinocyclocheilus rhinocerous
AAAAAAAATACAGTTTTCACCTGAGATTTTGAGCCAAATTACAGACTTTGTAAGTGACTATATCATTATTTTATTTTTATACAGAGATTGGTAGGTCTATTTATCTGTTGACTTCATCAATCCTGGTTGCATTGTATGCCAATGGAGACAGTTCACAAAAAGGGAAAAAGCCATTTTTGTGTATTTTTTCCAAGGTTTGCATTAGAGCCCGACCGATATGGGTTTTT
>NW_015695819.1:0-227 GCF_001515625.1 Sinocyclocheilus rhinocerous
AAAAAAAATTGTGATATGATATTTTTGCCATATCACCCACCCCTAGTACAAAGCAGTTTTGACCCATTCAGACTTATTGTGACTCTCTTGATTCACATAGAAAAAGTATAAATAGATTTTGGAATTAGTTAAACTTTTGACTTGGCTACTGTCACGTGTATGTCAATGTCAACTCTTTGTGTTATGTGTGATTCCCCGTGATTGAATTAAACTCCTTCGTTTTGTAT
>NW_015695820.1:0-227 GCF_001515625.1 Sinocyclocheilus rhinocerous
AAAAAAACAGTATTGATTTGAAATAGAAATCTTTAGACATTTTAAATGTCTTTACGATCGCTATTGAGGAATTCAATACATCCTTGCTGAATAAATATACAAAAAAAATTTCAAAAAAAAGAAACCTTACTGACCCCAAACTTTGAAAAATAGTGTACACACAGTATCTAAAATCATTGCGAACTTACCGCGGCAATGCACACCCTCATCATAGCCGTCCTCGCAGT
>NW_015695821.1:0-227 GCF_001515625.1 Sinocyclocheilus rhinocerous
AAAAAAATTATAATAATAATAGCAATGGCAAGACTGAGCCACAAGATGGTGACAAAGTAAATCTTTACCAACTGAAGCATGTGTCCTAAATAAAAATATAATATATCTAATTAGCTTATGTAAAAATAAAATATATCAATAGCAAAATTGAGAAATAAATGCAAAATTTTTTTAAAGCGAATTATTAACATTATTATAACCATTTTGAAGATCTATGGACCAAATGG
>NW_015695822.1:0-227 GCF_001515625.1 Sinocyclocheilus rhinocerous
ATTACTCAGTAAAGACATATTTATGGAATCGTTCTCCAAAGTGAAGGTGCATTAATCATTAAACTTGAAGCACTAATTTGTTTTTATGCACACAAAAAAAGTGCTACCATACTGTACATATTATTAGTTTCTTATAAGTAATTGCATAATGCAACGCTGTCGTGCCCAGTCAAGGTTGTAGCTGTTTTTGATCTGCGTCGGTGCTTTTGTAACTGGCCCTCATTCTC
>NW_015695823.1:0-227 GCF_001515625.1 Sinocyclocheilus rhinocerous
AAAAAAAAATGTAAAAAAAGATTACTGGAGTATGTTTTACAAGAAAATACTATTTCAGTTCTTCTACTTCAAAATGTATGTTTAACTCAACGCTTTACCTGTCGATTCTTTATATAATGTCAAATTTACTAGCAATTTTGGAGTCAAAAATGTTTCTATATCAATTTATTTTATTAATTCGTTAAAATTCTCTTTTTTTTTTTTTTAGTTTTCATTTTTATTTTATT
>NW_015695824.1:0-227 GCF_001515625.1 Sinocyclocheilus rhinocerous
CATGAATGTGCCATTTCTTATGTTTATGCAGAAAAATTGTAAAAAAAAAAAAATTTCCATTGTTATCAGAAGACAAAACATTTAGATTCTTAATATATTAAAACAGAATTTAATGAATGCATGGTCACAGGTGTGCTTATATCAGTTTTTTTTTTTTTATGGTTTCAAACATGTCTTAATAATATATTATATTATATTATATTACTGGCACAATGTTTTTATTACAT
>NW_015695825.1:0-227 GCF_001515625.1 Sinocyclocheilus rhinocerous
ATTAATATGTGAAGTTTAGTGTTGAATGAAAGCGTGTGATAATTTCTGAACAGTGGTATAGATGAAAAATGGGAAGTATGTACAATACTCGCATTAAGAAACCTTACAGAAGTATTAACAAAATCTGGCAAGGATGTATCCAATGTGATACCGGAAAGCATGTAATTTATGCACAAAAAAAAGGAAACGTACGGGGCGTGGCCCCTCCCTGCAACTGATCTCTGATT
>NW_015695826.1:0-227 GCF_001515625.1 Sinocyclocheilus rhinocerous
TGTTTACACCTGTTAGTATTTATCTCAGGTGATCCGGCATTGGTTCTGACAGGTCAACTTATTAATACGTGATTACGTCGCATATACGTCAGGCTCTTATTGCAAGTTAATAAAATGGAAAAAAAGGCATATTTATGCTCCCAAATAAAAACTACTTTTTAATATTAATCTAAAAAAAATGTATATGCGTTTGGGTTTTCCAAAGGTTTAAATCACTGTCATCCAGG
>NW_015695827.1:0-227 GCF_001515625.1 Sinocyclocheilus rhinocerous
ACTAGCCACCAATATCCTGGTAAGTAGAAAAACTACTTTGAAAACACGTTTCATAAAAAGGTATAATTCATATGAAAACAAGGAGTTGAGTAAAAAGGAAGCCTCATTGTACCTCCACTTTTGCTCTGTTTAATAACTAGCCAGCTAATGATGTTCCTTCCAAAATGCTTTTTTCCACAGTCCCCTAACATGCCTGAAATATTAGTTATCACAATTTGGTGCATCAA
>NW_015695828.1:0-226 GCF_001515625.1 Sinocyclocheilus rhinocerous
AAAGCGCTGTACAAATAAACTTGAATTGAATTGAATTGAATCTAGTGGCTTTAACTGGATAGACTAACAAAAACATTCAAATGCAACGACACTTACATAGTCATCGCATCTCGTGTGCCACTGATAAAGCTGCCTGACGCACACCAAAAATGTGTGTGTGTGTGTGTGTTAGGGCTGTCAGATAAAAATTCGAATTTCGAATATTCGTCGAATTTAAAATAAAAAT
>NW_015695829.1:0-227 GCF_001515625.1 Sinocyclocheilus rhinocerous
AAAAATAGATTAAATAAATTAATGAATTAGTGAATTAGATTAAAATTTTTTATTTAAATACATCTAAACAGTACAGTACTAAAGTGAGTAGGAAAAACAGAATATAATGTAATATAATTAAATCTGATTTTAAAACCGATTTAAAAATATTAAGAGAGATTTTAAATAAAAATAAAAATTTTGAAATTGATTTAAATAATACATCTGAACAGTACAGGACTATAGTG
>NW_015695830.1:0-227 GCF_001515625.1 Sinocyclocheilus rhinocerous
AAAAAAATTGACACTTATGACTGGTTTTGTGGTCCAGAATCACATATATTGTACAAAATGGTCTTATATCTTATTGTATCTTTTTACAAATTTTACAAATGCAACTGGAGTTTTGCACCGGTTCAAAGACACAGACAATGCACTTTCAAAGATCACAGAATAAATCAGAAGTTCCCAGAAGTACGCTTATATTCCCACAGAGTGTGTGTGCGTGTGTGTGTGTGTGT
>NW_015695831.1:0-226 GCF_001515625.1 Sinocyclocheilus rhinocerous
TTTTTTTTACAATATTTTTGAAAGACGTCTCTTCTGCTTACCAAGGCTGCATTTATTTGATCAAAACAGTAAAAATTATGTAATATTTCTTGGAATTTAATATAACTTTTCTATTTGAAAATATGTTAAAATGTAATTTATTGCTGTACCGTGATACATTTTATTTTTCAGGATTCACAGAGTAATAGAAAGTTCAAAAGAACAGCATTTATTTGAAATAGAAATC
>NW_015695832.1:0-227 GCF_001515625.1 Sinocyclocheilus rhinocerous
AACTACCACCAGCATACAACCCCGTAACTTAATATCAAAGTATAAAATATTTTGCATGGCAACTTACTGAGTTTGAAAAGTATGTTGTTTTTGTAAAAAAAAACAAAAAAAACTTTTAAAAATCTGACCTTTTCTCACAGTTTTAAGCCAAACTGCATGATTTTTTTTATAGCAAGCATGCGATGGCTTTATTTCCACAGGCATCTGGGAGTTTTAAGACTAGCACC
>NW_015695833.1:0-227 GCF_001515625.1 Sinocyclocheilus rhinocerous
TATTCCTAAAAGAGCTTTTACTTTTTTTGACTGTGGTCCCCTATCCGATGGCAACTTATCAACATGACTATCTAATACACAGTTAAAGTCCCCACCAATTAAATACATTCCTTCACCCTTCTATGCCAACAGAGAGAAAACATTCTTAAAAAATTGTGGATAGTCTTCGTTAGGTGCATAAAGATTAAGAATCGTAATTTTTTTGCCTGAAATTGTTCCAACTACCA
>NW_015695834.1:0-227 GCF_001515625.1 Sinocyclocheilus rhinocerous
GCTTCATGTTGCATATATTTTTGTTTGTTTGTTTAAGGTTAGTTTACCAGTAACAGAGCAAAATAAACATTTAATGTAAAAAAAATAATAATAAAAAGGAAATAAATTGGCAACGAGTATGGGAATGGGCTCATTTGATTGTAAAAAATAAAAATAAAAATCGGCAATTGGAATCGGTCACAAAAAATCCTGATCAGTGCATCCTTAACTGGAATAGTTAGACCTAC
>NW_015695835.1:0-227 GCF_001515625.1 Sinocyclocheilus rhinocerous
CACACACACACAGTCTTCAACCCCATTGTGCTTGCGCTTGTGGAAACTTAGCGACTGTCGACATACATCTCAGGGATTCTCTTTGGAAAAAAAGGAAAAAAAGAAGAAAAAAATGGTCATGAAAGAATGAGAGCATTTTATTGTACTGTATATATGATAGTATATGTCTGAATATTGAAAAGAAATGTATACGTTAACTAATTTATAAAAAGAATATTCTATGTAAT
>NW_015695836.1:0-227 GCF_001515625.1 Sinocyclocheilus rhinocerous
TGCAAAGCTGAATTTTCAGCAGCCATTAGTCCAGGCTTTAGTGTCCTTTAGAAATCATTCTAATATGATGATTTGGCGCTCAAAAAAAGTAAAAAAAAAAACAAACATTATAAATGTCTTTACTGCCACTTTTGATCACTTAATGCATCCTAAAAGTATTAATTTCTTTAAAAAAAAAATTTACCCCAAACTTTTGAACAGTACTCTTTAAAGTACTATGATAATAT
>NW_015695837.1:0-227 GCF_001515625.1 Sinocyclocheilus rhinocerous
AAAAAGCAATGAGCTGAATCTTACTTGGGTTTGTTTTACAGTTGACAAATTAATTGAAAATGAAAATAAATGATTGTATACAAATGTAGGCTGTGCTTACATAATCTCATGTTTGCGACAAGATGGACTTGGAGGGATGATTTCAACCTTCTCAATGTTCTTC
This sequence comes from Sinocyclocheilus rhinocerous, assembly GCF_001515625.1. Classification (NCBI taxonomy): domain Eukaryota; kingdom Metazoa; phylum Chordata; class Actinopteri; order Cypriniformes; family Cyprinidae; genus Sinocyclocheilus; species Sinocyclocheilus rhinocerous. The sequence goes on from NW_015695837.1 coordinate 164, forward strand.
ACTAAAACCATGTTTGCAGCTTTGTCTGCACAGAAGCACCTGCCCTTTGAAGACCTGTCCTGTC
>NW_015695838.1:0-227 GCF_001515625.1 Sinocyclocheilus rhinocerous
AGACTGGAACTAGAAGTTATTTCACCTGCCAACAGTTTGGAAAAGGTTTCAACAGTAAAACAAAACTTACAAAGCACATGAAAGCTCACACTGGAGAGAAGCCATTCAGATGTAATCTGTGTTCAAAGAGCTTCAGAAAAATGGACTACCTTAAAGGCCACATGAGAGTTCACACTGGAAAGAAGCCATTCACCTGCCAACAGTGTGGAAAGAGTTTCACACAAAAA
>NW_015695839.1:0-227 GCF_001515625.1 Sinocyclocheilus rhinocerous
GGGGGGACTAATGGCCTGCCAAAATCCTGCCAGCATCACTACCAAATACTAAAATCACAACTGTCAAGCCACAAGATGTCTTTACTGGCAGAGGGAAGAGTGACAGATTTCTCACACCTCTACAGAGCAAGTGTGACAAAGTTTAATACCCATTTTTACCAAAAAAAAAAAAAGAAAAAGCAAGAAAAGAGCCACAGTCTCTTTGTGGTGTGATCCCATTCAGGCAG
>NW_015695840.1:0-227 GCF_001515625.1 Sinocyclocheilus rhinocerous
AAAAAGGAAACAGACACCAACACCTCTAGCACGGACTATGAAGTTCTGTCATTTTTGTTCCTGCTCTATCCTACACTTATCGCACAAATGTAGCTTAAAAATATAGTGCCTTCAGAAAGAATTTACCACTTTTATTTTAAACACTTTTTGTTACATCTCCAAATTTTAACAAACAAAAACTTTTGTTTCTCCATAATGAAATATTAACATTTCTCTTGTACAAATAA
>NW_015695841.1:0-227 GCF_001515625.1 Sinocyclocheilus rhinocerous
AAAAATAACATATTACACATTAATGAATAAATCAGTATATATATAGGCATTAGGCTGCCGCTGAACGTGCTATTACTGTTTACTCTATCACACACACCGAACGCGTCATTCTGTACGTGCATTCTCAGCTTAAATGCAGGGATCCAAAACAGTGAATCCAATCACCATTCAGGCAAAACTTTACTTCAAGAATGAGCCACAATGCTGACGTGATCTAATCGCTAGCA
>NW_015695842.1:0-227 GCF_001515625.1 Sinocyclocheilus rhinocerous
AAAATAGATTAGTAGAATGTACTAATGTTATGTTGCTCTTGTCATTTTTGGAGGTTTTCAAAAAAAAAAAATTATATACTGGAAAAAAGAACATCTCAGGCATTCTGAAAAACAAAACAAAACAAAACAAAAACAAACAAAAAACTCCACAGTTTTCAAAGGAAAAGGCTAAAAATGATATCTGGTTTTCAATGGCCTGTAAGCAAGTAAATTAGCACAGAACTGTT
>NW_015695843.1:0-227 GCF_001515625.1 Sinocyclocheilus rhinocerous
AGGTATCTAAAAAAAATGGGGTTTGGAAAGGGAAAAATTATGCACTAGCTCCTCAAATGAACAGAAAATATTATTTAAAAATAAATCTTTTAAGGACCTAATTCCTTGGCCTTCCCGCGCCAGAAACGCAGTGTCTATAAAGGATGGGGGGAATAAACAATTGGAGACAATGGGACCAGCAGTTGAAACAGCCTGGAAACCAAAATGCCTCCTAAATTGTGACCAAA
>NW_015695844.1:0-227 GCF_001515625.1 Sinocyclocheilus rhinocerous
CAACAAGTGATGAGAGTTGAACATTGTTATGATATGTGTGTATATCCAAAAATACGATTACACAGAAACAACAAATCATCTGAATAAAATAAATGAATATACAAAAATAGGTGGGACATCATGAGAAGCAACATTCGTAATGAAGTGTAGAGCTTTTTGTGGCTGATGATTTAACATATACTTTAATGAAGAATAAGAAGAGAATGCAACTTTTGTGATTTGTCAAA
>NW_015695845.1:0-227 GCF_001515625.1 Sinocyclocheilus rhinocerous
AATATTTTATTTTTAATATTCTAACTTTTTCATTTAAATATAATTTAATCTTATGCTTTTCTTGAAACAAAAATCTGGAAAAATTATGCAATGCAGGGCGGTTTGCCAGGGAGGAGGCAGCAGAGGTCTGTGCTGCTCAGTTGTCATTGCATCAGCGCTCTAGTGGGAGGAGTTTGTCTCCGAGAGTCTGTGGTGTGGAGATGTAGCCTCAATCCTCGATGTACTCC
>NW_015695846.1:0-227 GCF_001515625.1 Sinocyclocheilus rhinocerous
AAGTAAATTAATAAATATTAAATGCATATTTTTAAGGCAGTAAAATTTTAAGTTAAGTTAATTTATATATTTTGGAAATTTTGGCAGGGCAAGTGGACAACTTATCTACCTTATTGCCCAAGCAAGAAGAAAAAAACAAATCCTTACTGTTGAGCCCTGCTATTAGCTGCTAGCTACCTCAAGTTTTCCGACTTGTCCTAACCCTTTACCAACAAATTATTCTCTGC
>NW_015695847.1:0-227 GCF_001515625.1 Sinocyclocheilus rhinocerous
TTCTCTGCTGTTTGTGTTTGTTTCTGTAAAATGTTTCATTTCCACACAGTAAATTGTTTATTCCAACCCACTGACCTCAAAAATACACACTCACAAATGGCGCTGCATTTGAACAATTCTTCTCAAAAAGAGTCAGATGTTGGCAGACCTTTGAGTTGGATCACATTGTTTAAAGAGCCGAGTCACCACATTGCTGCTTAAAATGCCCAGATCTTTTTGTTATTGTG
>NW_015695848.1:0-226 GCF_001515625.1 Sinocyclocheilus rhinocerous
CTTTTCCACGACATTCTAATTTATTGAGATGCACCTGTAAATTAGCAGAACAATGTCTTCAGTAGTACATTAGCCTGCAATCCATGCTGTTGTTTACATCCGAGTATCTGCAATATGGCTGCGCATCCAGGTAACTGACCAAACCGTGATGTAGGCGCAAACGCTCTATAGCAGGGGTGGTGAACGTCGGTCCTGCAGAGTTTTGCTTCAACCCTAATCAAACACA
>NW_015695849.1:0-226 GCF_001515625.1 Sinocyclocheilus rhinocerous
GAGGAAGTGGTTTCTAATGAGATAAACCAACCCAGTTATGGAGTAACACTCTGTGGTTACAGTTAAAAACCTTTATGCCTGAAGCTTTAAAGAACACACACACACACACACATAATGCTTAATGTGCATAATGATTTTTATACTGTACAAACTGTATTTTATCTATCCCCTGACCCAAACCTTAAACTTAAAGGGGTCATATGATGCGATTTCAAGTTTTCCTTTC
>NW_015695850.1:0-227 GCF_001515625.1 Sinocyclocheilus rhinocerous
AAAATGCAAATGCTGATTTGAATTTAGCAGTTGGTGATGTGCCGCACTGAATCAAATATAAAAATTATTATTTCGCTATTTTTTGTCTTTTGGAAGCTGCATTCAGTCTCAAAAATCTGAGGGAGCACATGCCCTTTTGGTTTGAATGGGCATGATGCCTCTGCTCTCTGTGGGGCAAAACTCTTGGTACAAATTTATTTTTTGTTAAAAATCTAATAACATGAAAA
>NW_015695851.1:0-227 GCF_001515625.1 Sinocyclocheilus rhinocerous
ATATGAAATAAAAAAGCAAAAAACAAACTTTAATACATACAAAAATTATATTTTTGTAAAGAAATAAATATGTAGCACATTAACACAGAGTCAGATGTAATATAATAAGCAGCCTTTTGAGGCAAAAGTTACAGGAATCGTCCTCTGTGTTATGCAATGGTGCAAATCACACCCCACTTCACGAGGATTTCTCCATCCGGCTCAACAGATTCATTGCAAGTAAAACA
>NW_015695852.1:0-227 GCF_001515625.1 Sinocyclocheilus rhinocerous
AGAGTCACTTCACCAGCTTTTCACTGTTTAATGTGAGAAAAACTACCGTCAAATACAAACTGAAACTAAAACTGAAAGACCTTGATGACAACCCACCAAAACAAAAGTCTGGTTTAACTTGAAGAAATTATGACAGAAATATATCACTATTGTATTAGGGATGCTCCGATCCGCCTTTTTCGCCTCCAATACCGATACCTAGGGTTCGGTATTGGCCGATACCGATA
>NW_015695853.1:0-227 GCF_001515625.1 Sinocyclocheilus rhinocerous
ATAAAATGAATCAACGCTTAACTCTGAGAACAAAAGAGTATCAGGGAGGAAGACAGATAGAAAGAGAGAAAGAGAAAGAAAAAAAGGAGGCCCAAAGCTCACAAAATACAACTTTATCAGTCATTTCCACCCCTTCAGGAGCTACATTTTCTTTGAAACCATATGAGGTCATTTATTCAGGCGTCTAATTAAAGGGGTCATATGATGCTTTTTTAAAGATCATTATT
>NW_015695854.1:0-227 GCF_001515625.1 Sinocyclocheilus rhinocerous
TAAATCTGTTCCTTGGTGACAAGATGAACTACACTTTGAAAGACATGAGATATCTCTTTCTCCTCCCTTCCCACACATACACGCACACTGACCCTGGTGTACGACCAAGATGGATCGCTGTCAAAAAGGACAGACACAATAAATAAGCAAACAAAGCAATAACAGGCCATTTCCATGCAGATCCAAAGGCATCCATCAATAAATACCTGAACATCCGCAGGCGGGAC
>NW_015695855.1:0-227 GCF_001515625.1 Sinocyclocheilus rhinocerous
ACCAGGAATTTAGCTGTTGAATATGATTATTTAAAAAAAAGAAAGTAAACATTCAAATAATGTGATTAACAACTTCAGAGCTCAGTCAGACTGTCTATAACAGTTTATATGTTATTGTTAAAAAATCAGTTCCCCTAACTGAGATTTCCAACTGCTGTATACTATTAGAGAACATGTGACGCCTGAATGCTGAGATTGTCCAATCAGAATCAAGTATTAAACCATGT
>NW_015695856.1:0-227 GCF_001515625.1 Sinocyclocheilus rhinocerous
ATGGCCTTAAATTTGATATAACTGAATTTAAGACTTTAAGGACCTGCAGGGACTCTGTAATTATACAGAATATTTAGTGAGGTCACTTGTGTGGATAAAAATATATCTTGCTGGAAAACAGCCTGAATAGTCACAAATTATGTGTCAGATCAATGTATATTCTGTTACCATTAAACATTTTCGTTACTAAAAATAAAATAAACAAATAAAATACATTAAAAAAACTT
>NW_015695857.1:0-227 GCF_001515625.1 Sinocyclocheilus rhinocerous
AAACCATCTAAAACACAGATTTGGGGGGGAAATTACTACTTTTAGAAATAACAAACCTGTGAGAGCCATGGTGAAGTGGGTGGCGCATGTGTTTGCGACACGTAAAAGCCGTTGTGCACTCAGGGACACAGGTTTGAGTCTAAATCATCCAATTTCTCCACTTTCTTGTTACTTTAAACATATTTTTTGATATGAAGTGCCATTTTTAATTTATATTGTTAATTGCT
>NW_015695858.1:0-227 GCF_001515625.1 Sinocyclocheilus rhinocerous
ATTATATTTATTTAAGTTTAAGTTATTTTAGTACACAAAATTAAAAACTAAATGAAAAAGTTAAAATAAAATAAATGTGAGTTTTTTATATCTTATGTCAGTTAAACTTTATTTTATTTCGAGTAAGAAAATTATTTTGAAATCAAAATTGCCTCCATTCAGGGAACGTGTACACAACACCATTTTCAACTAAAAACTGAAACATTTTAATGCGTTTTGGCATTTAC
>NW_015695859.1:0-227 GCF_001515625.1 Sinocyclocheilus rhinocerous
TAATTTTTTTATGTAAATCTAATCAAATCGACTGTACAAGTCATTTCAAATTAAATTATATTAAACTGGCTTTTAAAAAATCGAGCTGAATTTTGTATGACATAAAATGAATTAGAAAAAAAATAAACTAATTTGATGAATTAAAGTAATGTAAAAATGCTGCCATGACTTACTGATCATATTATTTTATAGGGGTTTAAGTATGTGCAATTGTAACAAAAATAAAT
>NW_015695860.1:0-227 GCF_001515625.1 Sinocyclocheilus rhinocerous
AAAACAAAACTAGAGGTATTTCATATTGCATGGAGGGAAAGTACTACTTACAGAAAAGCCCTCAAAACTCAGAGATCTGATTACTCTTTGTCTCTTTTTGAAGAAAACAAACACAACCACAGGTATTTATTCAAAATATTCACTAAATTAATGAAAAATAAAGCATCAACAGGTGCAGATACTTCCCAACAGCACAGCAGTAATGACTTTATGAATTTCTTTACTTC
>NW_015695861.1:0-227 GCF_001515625.1 Sinocyclocheilus rhinocerous
CCCAGCGGAGCTTGCAGGCAAACCACCGTCTGAGGGGACAAAAGTATTCGTAATGGAACTGCTCAAACTCGGGGGTCTGGCGGATATCACGTAAAAATGCAATGTCAAGGTCGGACTCAGTGAGGATGATGAGGAGGAGGAGCAAGACAAAGAGGAGTCCAATGGTCACAAGGAGCAGACGGAGTACACTTAAAACAAACTTATTCACCTGTTCCGTCTCGCTGAGC
>NW_015695862.1:0-227 GCF_001515625.1 Sinocyclocheilus rhinocerous
TACATTATATTCTTTATAGAATTAAAATGAGTATAACATGAAAAATAAACTTTAATAATAATTTGCGAACATGATGATAATAATAGGCCTCATAGAATTAATGACAACTTTTATGAAGATTAGGTGATTTTACATTTTAATAAAATCAATAAATGTTTAATAAGCTTATATGATAATACAACATAACGGTAACCAATAGATACAATACTATAACCACATTTATAATT
>NW_015695863.1:0-227 GCF_001515625.1 Sinocyclocheilus rhinocerous
AGGCCGTCCTCGCAGACTTCCACACACATTTAATTTTATCTTTGAATAAAAGAGCTATAGGAAAGAATTAATCTGCTTAACATTTCTAAGTACACCCTCCAAAGGAGCGGGCTGTTTTAATCTTACATATGCTCAGCAGAGTTACTGGCAAAAACTGTACGTTTTCTTCATCTCATCCTTTCAACATCAAATGGCGGAGCAGCAAAAATTGGATCAGACTTCAAAGC
>NW_015695864.1:0-227 GCF_001515625.1 Sinocyclocheilus rhinocerous
AATAAAATAATTTATTATAATTATTACTACTAATAAAAAACAATAAAAATACAAAAAACTTAAAAGAAAGAAATAATAAAATAAAAAATAAAATACTAAATAAAAATATAAAATTACTAAATAAGGCAAAATAAGAAATGTATTACTGCTATTGTAATATTTCACTGTAAAATAAAAATAGAGTATTTAAAAAAAAAAATTATTAAAATAATAATAATAATTTTATT
>NW_015695865.1:0-227 GCF_001515625.1 Sinocyclocheilus rhinocerous
ATTACGTAACTTGCGTTACTTGTAATGCCTTACCCACAACACTGCCCATGACTAACGTAAAAATAACATAAAACTAGTACATTATTTTATTTTATACGATAAAACTTCATGGTGGATAGTGAAATTTTTTTTTAAAAGTAGTACATGCACTACTGTATTTTTTTTATTTTATTTTATTAAATAAATTAATACTTTTATTCAGCAAAGATGCATTAAACTGATCAAAA
>NW_015695866.1:0-227 GCF_001515625.1 Sinocyclocheilus rhinocerous
ATTTTTCTGTAGATGTTTCGCTAACTGTTAATATTCCCCCCTATTCCCCCCTCCATGTAAAGCGCTTTCAATTCCCAGAAAAGCGCTATATAAAAGTAACAAATTATTATTATTATTATTGGCAAAGGGCATCTCAGGAACCACACTCCAGTGGTTTGATTCTTACCTCTCAGAGAGGTCTGTCAAGGTATCTTGGAGGGGTGAGGTGTCCAAGTCGCAACATCTAG
>NW_015695867.1:0-227 GCF_001515625.1 Sinocyclocheilus rhinocerous
AAATATCCCAGTTCATGCACAGTAGGAGAAACAAGTCCAAATGAAGATGATGTGTAAATTTAGCGGAAAAACCCAAGTAATTTCATTGCTTGCTCGATAAGGTGGGTATCAGCAGCTAACAGCCAAATAAATGCTAGAATTTGATCAGTTACCATCAAAAGAGCATCAATAATCATATTTTTCCTTCACATCCTTCAAATCATGTAGCGTTGACGTTTACTGGCACT
>NW_015695868.1:0-227 GCF_001515625.1 Sinocyclocheilus rhinocerous
GGGTGGTGTGGATGCTAGGGTGGTCCACATAAAATTACATGAATTAAAAAAATAAAATAAAACCAACCAGCCAAAACAAATGAACAAACAAACAAATAAATAAATAAAAATTTAAATAACTTGTCCTAGTTCTCAACCTGTGAATTGCAACCCAAAAATCCTTTGCAAATCTATTCTGAAAGGGTCAAATGCAATATTAGGCAGGTTGAACAAAATGCATGATAAAA
>NW_015695869.1:0-227 GCF_001515625.1 Sinocyclocheilus rhinocerous
AAATAATGATCTTTAAAAAAGCATAATATGACCCCTTTAATATTAGGCATAAGAAATCGTATATTATTATATTGTAAATTTTGTATACAATATAAACATTTTGTTTATATTGTATAACATATATAATATATTATATTATAAATAAGGATAATATATATTGATTATAATAGTTTATGATAATAATATAATTGAAAGCAATTTTAATTTATTATAATTTTATTTTATTA
>NW_015695870.1:0-227 GCF_001515625.1 Sinocyclocheilus rhinocerous
AAAACGGTTATTTTTCTGTAACTCAGTAACCCTGATGAACCCTGACGTCACAGTGTAAAGTAGAAACTTGCTATACAAAATATTGGTCATTTTGATACATTTTTATAAGGGCTGTCAAAAATAATGTGTTAACGCATTAACGCAAATTCATTTTAACGGCACACATTTTATTCATGCAGAAAACATTTCCTTGTTGACCCGTGGCCTAGCCTTTAGTAGGAGAAATA
>NW_015695871.1:0-227 GCF_001515625.1 Sinocyclocheilus rhinocerous
GAAACTTAAACTCAAACCAAAATAGCCTTTTATTTGTACAGTATCCTTTTTCATCCATTAGCTATTGAATGCCAAAGGTTGTTAACCATCACAAATGTTTGAAATATTTCAGAGATTGTCGATGACAACTCTATATTGAGAGCAGATTTCATTCAGGAGCTTCTTCCATCTGCTGAGCGAACGGCTCTCCTTTATCACCTGACTTTCCTGAGTCTGGGAGAATTCCC
>NW_015695872.1:0-227 GCF_001515625.1 Sinocyclocheilus rhinocerous
ATTCTAATGAGTAAGTAATGTTTATTTTTTGCATTAGTTTACGTGCTATTGTGGCATAAACTTGAACACATTTAGTAGTTGGGTTTTTCCCAAACTATAATTCCTGATTATTTTTTTTTTAAATAGAGTGAAACATTTTGAATATGACAGGCACTTCATTGTATCTAAAGTTCTTACGATGCGATGATGTTTTCATGCTCTATATAATATAAAACAATGTGATATAA
>NW_015695873.1:0-227 GCF_001515625.1 Sinocyclocheilus rhinocerous
GTCCATGATAATGTGTTGGACGTCTTTCAAGGACAAAGAAAATAGGCTTATCAAATAATGCATGACACCTGATTGGCAAAGTGAAATATGCCCAGAAGATGAGGGGGCGGGGCTCTCTCAAATCAGCAGCTATACGTTGCAGAAACAGGTTAAGACATCAGCAAGGAATGCTGCTTAGCAGGTTATCGACCCTGTGTTGCTAAATGTGGGACATAATTTAGCCGAAC
>NW_015695874.1:0-227 GCF_001515625.1 Sinocyclocheilus rhinocerous
AAAAAGTCATCTTGTATGAATCAGGAGAGAAATGTGCACCGATCAAGTACATTTACAAGTGAAAACAGTCCAGAAAAGTTGTAAACAAATATCTCTTTGGATTTTGATGCGAGAGACAACAGGGGATGGACTTTCACTGGAGGAAGCGTTATTATGGACTATGGACCTTAATGAAGGATTTTTTTTCTTACAAACATGCAGCTTTTCACTTCACAAGATGTTAACTG
>NW_015695875.1:0-227 GCF_001515625.1 Sinocyclocheilus rhinocerous
AGAGAGGAGCATTTTGATAGATACATGCACTATATTGCTTTTTTTTTAAATTATTAATTCTTTACATTTCTTATATTTTTGTTATCCTGTTATTGATGTTTTAGTTAATGTGTGTTTGAATAAATCTGTCATGAAAACAAGTTTTTATGACAACTACCATTTCAGTGTATATATTTCAAAAGGTAAGTAGAAACATAATTTTAACATTAAAAATGCATTATTATGAA
>NW_015695876.1:0-227 GCF_001515625.1 Sinocyclocheilus rhinocerous
TATCTTAAATAAAGATTAATCTATGTTCAATTTATAGTTTATGCACATACAATTTATAGTTTATGTGAATATTGTCTTAAGTTCGCTTAAATATAAAACTGACAATGTAAATATATAAAATTAATATGTGATTATCACAATTAATTACAGAATTAATTACAGAAAAATGTGAAATTATTATTATTATTATTTTTTTTTTTATCGACTGACAGCACCTCAAAAGGGTC
>NW_015695877.1:0-227 GCF_001515625.1 Sinocyclocheilus rhinocerous
AAATTTTGGGGTGAACTATCCCTTTAATTTGTATGAGTGCCATTTTGTCAAGCAAAAATGTTAGGAAACATGTCCGCTAACAACATATTTTGAGAAATGAAACATTGATTTTCGGTATACATCTTTAAAAAAAAAATGTTTTTCAGGTCCATTCTTGCTATATGGTTACTCAACTCTGTGTTGACGCAGGTCTTTTACAGAGGGGACTGTTTAGATGTAAGAATGCA
>NW_015695878.1:0-227 GCF_001515625.1 Sinocyclocheilus rhinocerous
AAAAAAATAAAATATTAATTTGTGGTCATTGTAAAAATATATTTTCAATATTCATGGATCATGGAATTTATAGATCAGGGGATATTTAATGCTATTAAAAAATTATATTAAAATATTGGATATAAAAAAATAAATAATTTTAAAAAGCCCAGCGAAGCATGAAATAACATAGGAAATGAATGCGGGTCATTTTAGACCCATGTTGTGCATTAGAAGGGGTTTTCATA
>NW_015695879.1:0-227 GCF_001515625.1 Sinocyclocheilus rhinocerous
AAATCACTCTCCAAAGCCACGCCTCCTCCAAAACACATGACCACGATAGGCAGATCAGAGGCTAACCAGCAACACGATGACAGACGGCGTTGGTAGAAGGTTGAATGCAACCAAAGCCACAACGCAAGCCTGCAACCTTTAGCCAAAAAAGCATAACAGCTAATGCTAACACTTCCGGTTTACCAGTACGTGGGAAAGGAGACCAGAGGCCGTTTTTTTTTAATGGA
>NW_015695880.1:0-227 GCF_001515625.1 Sinocyclocheilus rhinocerous
GACTCCTTTCTAGATATTGTATTAATTGTAATATATACATTGTTTCAAATGTTCAAGTATAAATGTATCTTTTGTAATTCTGGGACATAAATAAAACATGCAAAGAGTTGTTTAAAGAGTTGTGGCGCCATCATGTGTTACAGACAAGAACATAAGGAAAAACAGACATGGTTTCTTCACATATTATCCAACTGGAAAAGACAATGGCAGTCAGAGAGAAGAAAGAC
>NW_015695881.1:0-227 GCF_001515625.1 Sinocyclocheilus rhinocerous
GAAAACAGTCTCTGTGCAGAAGTTCATCCTGGATTGGGCTGATGGTAAAGCAAATCAGGACATCCAGCTCGTATTTCCACTTCCTTTCAGAGAGCTCAATTTGATAAAGGACAAAAACCTCAGTTTTCCAGATCTTCTGCAGGTTTTCTTCCCTGAAACAAAAGAAATGGAAATATCCAATGAAGTGTTGTTCATCTTTGATGGCCTGGATGAGTGTCGTCTGTCGC
>NW_015695882.1:0-227 GCF_001515625.1 Sinocyclocheilus rhinocerous
TGATAAAAGGTTTTGATCCACTTCAAATGTTGACTAGTGTATACGTATTCTTGGCTCATTATTTAATCAGACTTCCAAAGATTCAGAGATTTTAACACAAAATTTGATGCGCAATGCAAAACAATAATTTCCCTCCTAAAATGCATACAGTTTATTTTTTAAATAGTAGGGTGTTTGTATACTGTACTGTTTATATACTGCCATGTATATATACTGCAAGTGACATA
>NW_015695883.1:0-227 GCF_001515625.1 Sinocyclocheilus rhinocerous
ATCATTCAGTCAGGGACGACTGCACAAAACGTGCAAAGTTTTTGTGAACAAAATGTACATTGTAAACTAATAAAAACATTATAAACTGTTACGAAATGCTGAACAAATGTAGTTTAGGCATAGGTTTGTGCAACGCTGGAAATATACACAGTAAAATCCTGAGTGTTAAATGAACACTGCTGGGAGCATATATGGTCCCACTCTAAAAGAGTGTTAAAGTTAATGAG
>NW_015695884.1:0-227 GCF_001515625.1 Sinocyclocheilus rhinocerous
TTGCGATATGGAGCGATGAAACTAATTGCACATGAATGCAGGCCTTAACCAGATTAACCGCGGCTTGTTCAACCATATGAATTGTCGTTTTGTTCGGTTTGTTCCCCTGTGTTCGAGAGCTGAGATGCATCAAAGTCTTACTGAGGTTATCAGAGGATCCATGTTGCTCTTTTACCCCAGCGTGGCGACATTTCTACCCCAGTGGGTACTCCTACTGTCATCTGCTT
>NW_015695885.1:0-227 GCF_001515625.1 Sinocyclocheilus rhinocerous
AGTCACTTGTTGTCATTCCACTCACACTCTGTTACTCAACAGTTATTATATAATAACTTAGAGAACTCTTCAATAAAATATATTTTTTTAAAAGTTACATGGTTTTCAGAATAGGACACAACTGTAGCCCATAGCACAACGTCCTACAGATACAGTAGGCAAAGATGCCTGGTCCACCTGTAGGGGTAAACAAATCCTGATTACCAAAGTAACCCATTCATCTTTAC
>NW_015695886.1:0-227 GCF_001515625.1 Sinocyclocheilus rhinocerous
TATTCAGTGAGAGGGGGAAAAAAAATCTATTCACTAGAAATGAAAAGTGGTTATTACATACCAGAATGGAAGCAGGTGGTTGAAGGGGAGGGGCTAAAAATAGAAGGGTTTGATGACATCAGCTCAAAATAAAGTTTTTTTAGAGGTGGAGCAAGTTGTTTCATAATGATAAAATATACTTAAAAAAATCTTATTTTAAATTGTGCTCTATAAGTCTAGGAATGTCA
>NW_015695887.1:0-227 GCF_001515625.1 Sinocyclocheilus rhinocerous
TGACATGAAGTATCAAAATGATGAAAGTGATGATTATGACAAGTCGAAATCATGAAAAGTCATGAAAAGTCGAAATTGAGATAAGAAGTCATAATTACGATAAAAAATGAAAGTCTAGAAAAAAACAAAAACTACAAAAGTTGCAATAATGACATGCTAAGTCATAATCATGACATGAAGTTTCAAAATTATGAGAGTGATTACTCGTCGATAAGTTAAAAAGTTGT
>NW_015695888.1:0-227 GCF_001515625.1 Sinocyclocheilus rhinocerous
GTAAACAAAAACTTTTATTTTGGATGCGATTTATCGCGATTAATCATTTGACAGCACTAATATATATATATCCATCCATCCATCAAGTCGCCTGAGCTGCGGTGGCTCGTAGCGCCGATCTCGTCATGCCAAGTGAATGGCCGCAGCCAATGGCAAGGTTCCATTCATGGAGGAGATGGAGTCATCCCCGATCCGTTGAACCCAAGTTCGCCGAGGGCGACCAGGTG
>NW_015695889.1:0-227 GCF_001515625.1 Sinocyclocheilus rhinocerous
ATAATGTATGAACAGAGCTTTTATTTCACTTAGTTCATGTCAGTATTATTGCCTATTATTAGCTTAACTCTTTGTAACTTCGTATACTATAGCATGCATCTTTGCTTTGAAGTGAATATTAACAATTTACTGTACTGAAGATGCTCTGCCTACAATTACAAACTGACATACTAACCTCTGTGTTCTTCTCTCCAGTTGCTCAGGGTTGATTTTGAAATATGGACAAA
>NW_015695890.1:0-227 GCF_001515625.1 Sinocyclocheilus rhinocerous
GTTTAGGTGTATTAGTTGTGGGGTCTTAGCCTATTCTGTAGCCTATGTGTTAAGATTTACAGTAAAAACCCACAACTACCACTAGAACAGAACACCTGAACAGAACATGAATTCACAACTGAACACATTTACACAAGGTCTATAATTTTACTGTTTTGGTTTAGATAATTAGACATGTAGGCTAGGCTATATTTTTACCTAGCCTACTCCACAAGAAGTTCCTCAGT
>NW_015695891.1:0-227 GCF_001515625.1 Sinocyclocheilus rhinocerous
AAAGGTGATTGCTGTGGCTATTAATGTTGTTGGCTTTACGTTGGAGCTATACTGCGATGATTATTTGCATCTGTCTTGTATGCACAAAATGAGTGGATCAAGGGCTGGCTCAACTTCACCTAAAATGGAGAAAAGAAAAATCACTCTGACCGCAAAGGCTTTGGCAAGCAAGATCGAGTCACTTCAGAAACAGCGTAAAGAGGAAGTAAACAAATTAAAGAGCCAGA
>NW_015695892.1:0-227 GCF_001515625.1 Sinocyclocheilus rhinocerous
GCACAGGATATCGAACGGGCCAACTAGCCGAAGCCCAAGTGTTTCCTTTAGGGCATCTGTAAAGCACACAAAAACACATGCAATGATTAAACACCAGTGCAACAAGACAAAATTAAGTTAATTAAATGTAATATATTTATATGAATACATTTAATAATTTGAGGATGCATATGATAATGCATCAAAAACATATGCGAATAGTGCTGATATGGAACAATCAACATAAC
>NW_015695893.1:0-227 GCF_001515625.1 Sinocyclocheilus rhinocerous
TCGGCTGTCCTCTGCTCTTCGTTCTCTGTTCATTGACATTTTTTTTAAGTTTTAGGCAAGTGCTGCTTTTTCTTCTCCAAAAACAGCTCTCAAGTAAAATTAACATCAACAGCAATAAAATATTTTTGAGACACAGAACATCTGACTGTACATGCATCATCCATATCAGAAATCACTGATCGCAGATGAGGCATTAAAATGAACACGGTTACTTGCGTGTTGTGGTA
>NW_015695894.1:0-227 GCF_001515625.1 Sinocyclocheilus rhinocerous
AAGTGCAATTAAAAAATAATATTTAAATAGTTGACATTCAAGTTTAAACAGAAATGACTTTACCATAAATGCTTGTCAGTAGATTCAGCAGTATATTTCAAAAACAATTCATTATGAAACTACATACTGTATAAAGATGCACTTGTATAAAGATGAGTCAAAAAGCTCACTAAAGTTCAGCCAATTTGCATGTAATATAAATTTAACACAACAAGTACTCTTTTTAA
>NW_015695895.1:0-227 GCF_001515625.1 Sinocyclocheilus rhinocerous
GGCAGTGGGCCAGCAACATCACTGAGGTTATTCACCACTTTCCTGCTGAGTTAAAGTCTAACAGTGGTGAGATTTGGCTCACCCAAGAAACGGCCAACCCTCAGGAGAATGCCCTTGGATTGATATGGCACTGTAGAGTTGACACCTTGGTGTACAAACCTTACCAGAGAGAAGATGGTGATGTTACCATGCGAAAGATCTATCGCACTTTAGCCAAGCTTTACGAT
>NW_015695896.1:0-227 GCF_001515625.1 Sinocyclocheilus rhinocerous
TGCCACAGTCTTAATAGTTCTAATAGGCCTTTTAATGATAAATATTAACTTTTTTTTTCATTATTTGTGGGTAAAATATGAACCAGATATTTTCTTGACAGGTTTTATGAGATTCACCTAACAACCTAACAATCTTTACATTTGTCTCGTTCTGTTAACGTTTGATAAAATCTTACTTTAGGATAGTGTAGTTAATTTTAATTTAACTAAATGGAAGGAACATTTTA
>NW_015695897.1:0-227 GCF_001515625.1 Sinocyclocheilus rhinocerous
ATGAGGGACTAATGACATAATGAACAGGACACAGGTGAACAGAATAAACTAATCAAGGGAATTAAGGAAATCTAGGTCAAGGGACTGAAACAAGGCAGGATAACAGAAAAACACAGATAACGAGGTTCAAACTGTTAGAAGGGTGAGTAAATGGTAGAATTTGTATTTTTGGGTGAACTAACACTTTAAAGGGGTCATGAACTAAGAAATCTAAATTCCCTTGATCT
>NW_015695898.1:0-227 GCF_001515625.1 Sinocyclocheilus rhinocerous
TGTAAATATAAATATAGCCTACAACATGTAAATACTACTACTACTTAATTATAGGATGGATTAAATCCAATTGTTTAATTTCTATAATAAATATATAAACATATATTTTCAAAATACAAAACCAAAATAAACTTTGCAAGAAACTTTCAAGTGTCATTAATGGTTTTAGACATCTTTAAACAATTTATTTTATGAATAAAAATGTGTAGTTATGATACATGTTTGTC
>NW_015695899.1:0-227 GCF_001515625.1 Sinocyclocheilus rhinocerous
CATTTCAATTTTAGTAACCCCAGCCCGCTGGGCTGAGCGTTACAACCTGAGTTAGCAGCTGCTAAGGTAGTGCTAAATTTGGAAAAACTGAATAATTTGAAAAACATCCTCCAGCAGCAACTCATCAATGTGGCCCAAAAAGAAACCAAATGGCAAATGGAGGCTGACAATTGACTACTGAAAGATCAAAAAGTATGTTGATAAAATGACACTATTAGTAGCTAACC
>NW_015695900.1:0-227 GCF_001515625.1 Sinocyclocheilus rhinocerous
AACGATTAATCGCGATTAATCGCATTCAAAATAAAGGTTTTTGTTAACATAATATATGTGTGTGTGCTTTGTTTATTTATTATGTTTATATAAATACCCACACATACAGTATATATTTTGAAAATATTTACATGTACATTTATATATTTATATAAATATATTTAATATATAAACATAACATGTTTTTGTTAAATATATACATGCATGTGTTTGTATTTATATATACA
>NW_015695901.1:0-227 GCF_001515625.1 Sinocyclocheilus rhinocerous
TTTTTCCTCGCCATTCCGAGATTATATCTGAGAAAAATCACCTTGTCATTCTGTCTTTTTCCCCCTCAGTATATAATCCCACACTTCTGGCTTTTTCTTCCTCAGAATTAACAAACTCGCAATTACGGAGTTGAATCGAGTTATAAAGTCAGAACTAGGAGATATAAACTTGCATTTACAAGAAAAAAAGTCAGAATTGTGAGATAAAATGTGTAGCCTAAATGTTG
>NW_015695902.1:0-227 GCF_001515625.1 Sinocyclocheilus rhinocerous
TTTAAGGGAAACAGGTTCATCACACCGATTTTTGTCATCTACCTCCATGGTATTCAGGTCAACTATTGAGTCTAAAAATGAGGATGTGTCATCCTCATCGAACCTAGAGGTATATAATAACTTATAAAACTTATAGCAATAATTAGAAATTGTCTTGGGGTTATCTGTTATGATACCATCAACATTGAGTTTAGTCATGCTATTATAACTGGCATTAGATTTTTCTA
>NW_015695903.1:0-227 GCF_001515625.1 Sinocyclocheilus rhinocerous
GAGACCGCGACGCGAGCACTGCCCCAACTGCACAAAACGCCCCCAACACGAGAGAAAGCTGCAGCCGACCATACCGCCCGCCGCGCCCTGCGCGAAGGCTCTTGACGCGGGACGCGGCGGAACCGAGGTGGCGCCTGTGCCGCGGTCCCAGGGTGGACGTTACCACAAAAGCCCAAATGACTCCACACTTCAGCTTTGTACACCGACAGCGAACTATATTAACGCTA
>NW_015695904.1:0-227 GCF_001515625.1 Sinocyclocheilus rhinocerous
AACTGTGTCTCAAAACCTAGACGACTGACTCATCTATTTAATTTATTGGTGTCGATCTAAACACGCCAGAACTGAACTCCGTCATGGAATATAATTCTCATAGCAGGAAATAACATGTTCTTTAGCGAGTTTGTGCAGTTCTTAAATTGTTGGTCCATATATGCACATGCTTCAGACAGATCTATTTTTAAAGAATTGTTATAAAATCTCAAGACCATACAGTGTCG
>NW_015695905.1:0-227 GCF_001515625.1 Sinocyclocheilus rhinocerous
GATTACGTCATCACATTTTGACAACATTGATTCGTCAGAAGAAACATTTCAATGCATTTGAGCCTCTGAGCCAAACAGGAACGATTGTTGATGCTTAGTCCCACCCCCGTGCCCAGATTGGTTCGAACTGTCCCATATTCAACCAATAAACATAGGTTTTGGTTTTTTGAACCTGTCTGTCATGCGTGCATGAAAACAAACACAAAATAACACATTTGCATGAGAGA
>NW_015695906.1:0-227 GCF_001515625.1 Sinocyclocheilus rhinocerous
GCAAAAAAAAAAATATTTCATCAGAAAACTGTCATCAGCTTCTTAAAAAATGGCTCTCAGTGAAGCCAAACACTGACTGCTTGGTCACATAGGTAGATGCCATTGAAAAATATGTATAATCTGTATATCCATAGTAAATAATAAGCAAATAAAGGAACACACATTGCCATTTAAAAGTTTGAGGTCGATAAGATTTCTAAAACGTTTTTGAAAAGTCTCTTACATAT
>NW_015695907.1:0-227 GCF_001515625.1 Sinocyclocheilus rhinocerous
ATCCTTGGTGCGCTTTATATTGTTCTTATTAGTAGAATTCGCATAGTAATATCTTATCAGTATTTATTTATTTATTTTTTTTACAGAAACACAATGACCAAAAAAAGCACCAGCACCAGTCCTAAGTTCATGATTATATATATATATATATATATAAGTATCGTATTTCAGTCTGGCGAGAAAAACAAAAAAAATTACTAGCCAATGGCGATTCAATTGCCAAGGTG
>NW_015695908.1:0-227 GCF_001515625.1 Sinocyclocheilus rhinocerous
GGTCGATACAATAATTTACACCTGCATAACGGTACTCAGAAACTTCAACTACTGTTTAATTGAAGATACACCGTCTGAGAGTCTAAAATATAATAATTATTGTTTAGCCTCCCGGCCGCGATCCCCGCCCATTTTATGACGAGGTTCACAGTAATTTCCCTTTTATCAGTTTATTGCATTTCTCATTTGTATTTTGAGTCTCTCCAATGTATTGATAACAAAAAATG
>NW_015695909.1:0-227 GCF_001515625.1 Sinocyclocheilus rhinocerous
AATACAATGCAGTACAATATGATTGTAGTACTAATACAATTTCTTATAACCTTGGATCAAATCACTCTCTGAACAGTTTGAATTGACATTCAAAAAAATTAACAAATTTGCGGAATCTTGTAAAAAAAAGGATTCTGGGTTGCTCATACAGTATGTAAATCACCTGTATGTTCTCTAGTCAAATTAACCTTTATTTATAAAGTGCTTTCAAAAACACAAGAGGTTAT
>NW_015695910.1:0-225 GCF_001515625.1 Sinocyclocheilus rhinocerous
CTTTGATTTATTATATATATATATATATATATATATATATATATAAAATGTGTATGTGTGTTGTAAAGTGTGTGTGTGTGTGCACTCTTTCCTGCAATGTCACTACAGAGGAGAGGCAAAAGAGAAAGTTTTGCAGAAAACAGCGCTTGTCTGTTTGTGTGTTTTACCGCACAGAGGAGAGAGAGAGAGAGAAGGCGCTGCAATTAAATCACCTTTGGCACTACC
>NW_015695911.1:0-227 GCF_001515625.1 Sinocyclocheilus rhinocerous
TAAAGAATTAAAGAATACTTGAATTAAATTTCTCAGTTTTAATTATGGTAAGACTTTAAAAAAAATAAACAAATACTTTTATTGACCAAGCAAACATTAAATTGATCAAAAGTAACAAAGACAATTCTAGAAAAGATTGTTTCAAATAAATGCTTTTTTTTTTTTTTATTGTAATTTTAATAGTTTTTTATACATATACATACAACATCAAGGCACTATTTGTCGTA
>NW_015695912.1:0-227 GCF_001515625.1 Sinocyclocheilus rhinocerous
ATTGTAAAACACACATGCAGTTTCAATAAAACTGTTGTATGTAAATAATATAAAGCTGAAAAAAATATTAAACATTAATTTAGCAACATCAGCTAAATTAAGAAACGTAAATGAATTGTTTTGTAAGGTGAAATTGTTGATGAATTGTTTGTTTGTTTTTTCTTTTGACAGATGCTTTGATGTCCACATTAATAAATAAAGTATATCTCGAGTTCCCAGAATGCACA
>NW_015695913.1:0-227 GCF_001515625.1 Sinocyclocheilus rhinocerous
TCAATCTGTTTCCTCATCTGAATAAACAGATAAACATTATTATTACAGTAACACATTACAATAAGGGACATTTATTAACACAATGTAGTTAACCGCATTAGTAAACAAGTTAATCTATATATGTAGACATGCTTTGAATATTGTACATCAGTTTTGATAAATTCAGAGTTTAATCCAGAATTATTATTAATCTATATGGTATTAAAGCTGAATTTATTACATAAGGC
>NW_015695914.1:0-227 GCF_001515625.1 Sinocyclocheilus rhinocerous
AACGTAATAATAGTTTTATGTAAAATAAGCTATTACATTAAGAAATTTTTCATTACACTTTTTTTTTTATAAAAAGCTTACTAATTTTGTTATTATGACATACTTCTTCATTTTGTCGCATTGACCCAGAAACATATTTTAAGTTTTATGCACCAAATTAAAAAATACAGTTTCCGCTCTCTAATTATGTAATATATATATATATATATATTAGTGCTGTCAAACGA
>NW_015695915.1:0-227 GCF_001515625.1 Sinocyclocheilus rhinocerous
TTTTCTCTAGTCTCTCTGTAGGATCAGTTAAGAATGCTCTGTCAACTTCTCTGATGCACTTGAGAGGGAAATATAATTACTGCAGGATGAATTACACCTCAAAGGTTTAAAAAATAAAGACAATCTAGTGGGTTTGCCCTTATGTGTGAGTGCAACAGTAGACACGCGTCTTTTCTACAGTGTTAGATCTAAGAGTTCACATGAAAGAAAAAGAGGAGGATATAAAC
>NW_015695916.1:0-227 GCF_001515625.1 Sinocyclocheilus rhinocerous
AAACAGAATACTAAAAAAGTTGAAAGTATTTCCATAACATATCAAATAGGCAATACATCTTTTTTACAAATTGAACACACTTTCGGTATAAGCTTCTCTAACTGAATAGCTTACAAACACAAATCACAAATCCATGGTTGTTCTTCTGGTGGCAGATTAATGTTGAGGCACTGAACATGAAACCACTTCTGGCATAATTCACATTGAATCTGGAAGGAAAATAGGAC
>NW_015695917.1:0-227 GCF_001515625.1 Sinocyclocheilus rhinocerous
AATCAATTAAATTTAATTTATATAGCACTAAACATCAACACAGTCATTGAGAACCATCATATCATGGATCTCCAATCCTACAATAAGACCTTCCAGATCAATAAAGGGCCATTAGAGTGATTGCTGTGAATTCAGAAATCTGTTCGAGCGAAGCGTTTGTTCCCATTTGTCTGTTCTGCAGACTGCTTTTCCCAGCTTTAAAGATTAACATACTTGATTTCAAGTAA
>NW_015695918.1:0-227 GCF_001515625.1 Sinocyclocheilus rhinocerous
TGCATAGACTTACAAAATGCTAACTGTTTAAAATATTTGTGATGGAAATCTTTTCCTCAAATAAATTGATTTGGATGGACTGTTGATCTGTAAATGGGAAAAAGCCTTACTGTGGTACAGGAATCCACTGCAGTTTTTACAATCACTAAGACCCATTTCACAATACTTGTCACTTTTTTTTTTTCATTGCTTTGGCACAAAATACATTCAATGACTACATCTTTCAA
>NW_015695919.1:0-227 GCF_001515625.1 Sinocyclocheilus rhinocerous
ATGCCTGTAGTCCATGAAGAGGAGAAACTCCTGCTACCTGTTGGACATAAACAGGCACAGGAGCATTTGTCCCAGTCCCAGCTGGTGTTGGTGGTTGAATCTGGATGACGACTGTGTGGGACATTCTTGTTTCCGAATCTGAAATTGACCTATACAAAAATCATAGTACATCAAAACATGTAAATGATATGATTATAAAATAGATTTTGTATGTACAGTTGTGGTCA
>NW_015695920.1:0-227 GCF_001515625.1 Sinocyclocheilus rhinocerous
TCGAATCGAATCGTGAGTTGAGTGAATCGTTACATCCCTAGAAAACACACTGCTCTGCTCTTCACATGACATAAGATCGGATGCAAATTCTGGAGATATTATTCTAGGGCTGCACGATTAATCGAAAATTAAATTGCAAAGGTGATAAATCGCGATTAGGCAGAAGCTGCCATTGTCATGCATATCTTTCAGTGAAGCACGGTTCTGTGATGAGCAGTAAATCTCCA
>NW_015695921.1:0-227 GCF_001515625.1 Sinocyclocheilus rhinocerous
AATCGCTGATGTAGCCTGAGTCCTGAGAAATCATTGATCAACATGATGTTCAGCGCAAGAAAACAAACAAAAAAACAATTCAGATATGAAATATTCATTTATCCATTCATTCATTCATTTATTTATTTATAAATCTCGTTTAGCTATATTTACGCAGCCAACCATTTGTGGGTCCCAAAACGTTCTGGGAAACTAAAAATAGAAATAACCATTATAGAACGTTCTGT
>NW_015695922.1:0-227 GCF_001515625.1 Sinocyclocheilus rhinocerous
TGTAAATATAAATATAGCCTACAACATGTAAATACTACTACTACTAAATTATAGGATGGATTAAATCCAATTGTTTAATTTCTATAATAAATATATAAACATATATTTTCAAAATACATAACCAAAATAAACTTTGCAAGAAACTTTCAAGTGTCATTAATGGTTTTAGACATCTTTAAACTATTTATTTTATGAATAAAAATGTGTAGTTATGATACATGTTTGTC
>NW_015695923.1:0-227 GCF_001515625.1 Sinocyclocheilus rhinocerous
CTGTTAAAAAGCACAAAAATGCAATTATGCTAAAGCTATTTTTTTAAAGAATAATAAATTATTTGTTGTCAAGTGAATAAACATGTGTAAATGACTTATAGTCAGGGGATTCCAGTGGGTTGTGTTAAATCCTTTCTCTCATCAGCACAGACTTGTTCTGCGTGGAGTGTGTGGGATCTAGCGATAATGTGAACCGGTTTTACCCTCCACTGAAGATCACATCAGGT
>NW_015695924.1:0-227 GCF_001515625.1 Sinocyclocheilus rhinocerous
AACATTATATCACACACATACAGTAAACTCAAGTAAAGCGATATATAATAAATCTCAGCTTGATTGTTTACCGTTGCAAAATACAGTTTAATCTATTTTCTCACAGCTCTATATATAAAGTTAGATATGTAAGTATATCTAACTCTATTTGCATACAGTAAACTCACTTAAAGCAGTATATACTACACTGAACAAAATTATAAACGCAACACTTTTGTTTTTGTCCC
>NW_015695925.1:0-227 GCF_001515625.1 Sinocyclocheilus rhinocerous
AATTGGAGCCTAGAGTCTTGTGGCACTGTTATATCTTTTTTCTTTCAGAAATTAAAGGTCCTTCCAAGAATGGGACAGTATAACGTGTGCATTGACATTTGCATGTGATTATGAATGAGTGCGGACGTTCTGTATTCAAAGTCTCCCAGGGCTCTGACGCACTTGATATCTGACCTGAAACAGCACAGAAAGCACACCTGAAACTCTGCACCTGCGGAGGTAGGAAT
>NW_015695926.1:0-227 GCF_001515625.1 Sinocyclocheilus rhinocerous
AATTGCGAAGATCTTGAGTTTTCGTCGAAGGGCGTGTCCCTGGCAATCTGACCAAATTTGATGTTTCGCTATGAAACAGGAAGTTGCTGTAACTTAGGCAAATAATGTCCGATCTGCTCCAAACTTCATACGTTTCATAGGAGTTCTGTTCTGAACACATGTCCATGCTCTTATTCAGTTGTAACCATAGCGCCACCTGATGGCAACAGGAAGTGACGTGTGTGTGT
>NW_015695927.1:0-227 GCF_001515625.1 Sinocyclocheilus rhinocerous
TATTTGTAGGAGGTCATTGTTAGTTTACATTAACCAATGCAATAAGAAAGCAACTGTTTAAGACAGACCAGTACATTTTGAAATTAAATGCACTTTCTTGGGGTGGTAATAAGATGTTATGCTTTGAATGTGTTAAATTATCAGTACTTCAACAGTGCATTATTTACTCTGTTTACACCACAGTAAGGGTGTTTTCACACCTGTAGATCGATTGCTTTGTTCCGAAA
>NW_015695928.1:0-227 GCF_001515625.1 Sinocyclocheilus rhinocerous
ATCGGTATCGGCAGATCACACTAACAAAAAATCGGAAATCGGAAATCGGAATCGGAATCGGCCAAGAAAATTGCAATCGGTACATCTCTAATAATGTATTCGCATTCATATAATGCATGTCTGAAAGACTGCATACTGTGTATCAAAAAATAATAAATGAATTAATAAAATAAATTGATTGTTTGCCTCAAAGGCCTTTCCTCTTATAGCGTGAGCTGATCTAGTTA
>NW_015695929.1:0-227 GCF_001515625.1 Sinocyclocheilus rhinocerous
AATTGTCATTTTTGGGTGGGTGAACTATACCTTTAATCATTTATTATTTTTACTATGGAAATATGAAATTATTTCTTAATGAAATTATACTTTAACTAATAAACTAAAACTGCCAGTAGGTGGTGGTGAATGTCTTAATGATTAAGTCATCGAGTCATTTATTCATTTGATTCGTTCAAATAGCTGATTCATTCAGGAGTGAAGTAAATGGTTCTTTATGAATGGTC
>NW_015695930.1:0-227 GCF_001515625.1 Sinocyclocheilus rhinocerous
AAATCCATGCAAGCTTTAGTGTGCAACACTTTTTTTGGGAAAACCTAAATTTCGAATTTTTTATTTTTTTTATTTTCATATTTATTTGACAAATCCAAAATGCACACCCAAGTTCTTCATAACCAAATACCTTATTGGCTTAATACTGTGTTTGTCATTATCACAGAATTAACCCTAATATTATACATGACCGTACATTATCCCACTTTTTAGCTACTTAAATAAAT
>NW_015695931.1:0-227 GCF_001515625.1 Sinocyclocheilus rhinocerous
GATAGAACAACTGATATACAGAGAGATAGAATGAACAAACGATAGAAAGAATGAACAATAAATCGATAGATCAATAGATAGATAGATTGATCTATCTATAGATAGAATGGATAGAGTGAACGAACAATAAAAAAAACGATAAATAAATCGAAAAATAAAGATAATGGTAGAACAAATGACAGAATGATAGACAGACAGACAGACAGACATACAGATAGATAGATAGA
>NW_015695932.1:0-227 GCF_001515625.1 Sinocyclocheilus rhinocerous
AAGATCCTGGATCAAGAAGGCAGAGAGACCCAGTGGATGACTGTTCTGGTACAGATCCGCTGTGGCGTTAGGAGTAGATGGACCAGTAGATGATGTTGAAGAGCGTGTAAGCGGCGGGAAAGATCACTCGCGAGTACTTGTCTATGGCATGAGTGTCTATCCAGACGTTGACGTATCCCCGGGACGTCTTCACGCGACTCGTCCTCTGGCTGTCGGCGAGGGTCAGC
>NW_015695933.1:0-227 GCF_001515625.1 Sinocyclocheilus rhinocerous
TGTTTTTGCTCAATTTTGCCAACGAAAATATTACCTATAAAGCCATATATTGTTGTGCGTCTCCGAGCAGCACAGCGTTGTTTAGTTTCTGAATGAATCCGCGTTTTGAACGAATTGGGTGAACCAATGATTCAAAGGCCCATTGATAGAGAGAATGAATAAATGACTCATAAAGACATTTAACGCCACCTGCTGGCAGTTTTAGTTTCTTATTTAGAGTATAATTT
>NW_015695934.1:0-227 GCF_001515625.1 Sinocyclocheilus rhinocerous
TAAACAGCACCATGGTCAAATTCAAGGCTTGAGCTCCAAAGATCTCCTGAATCTTTTCTACAATGTTTCTCTCGTCCTCTCTGAAGGTCTCCAGGTTGATGACAAGCAGGAACACGTGAGGACCAGGATCAGCGAGAGAAAGACTTTTCATCATCTGTTTCTGCAGCTCTTCATCAGTCAGCTGCGTGTTGAAGAATCCTGGAGTGTCGATGATGGAGATGTTTCTG
>NW_015695935.1:0-227 GCF_001515625.1 Sinocyclocheilus rhinocerous
CTCCCTTTTGTACTCCTCTTGTTCCAGGATGAACATGTGGTGGTTAAAATACTGTTGCAGTTTCTCATTGGTGAAGTTGATGCAGAGCTGTTCAAAGCTGTTGAGCTGTTGAGAGAATCCACATGACAGATGCACAAGTGTGAATGCCGACGGAAATCTAGATAAGTGCGGTGTGGAATTTCGAGTCACTCACCTCAAAGATCTCAAAGCCGGCGATGTCCAGCACT
>NW_015695936.1:0-227 GCF_001515625.1 Sinocyclocheilus rhinocerous
AAGCGAGCTTGTTCCCTCAGTGGATGACTGCACTTCTCAGTGCTCTGATACCGAGGTCGACCACGACCTGAATGGTCATACCAAGCGTCGACCTTGCCGCTCTCGACCCAATGACACTTACACCGTGACTACGGAGACTGCTGATGACCCAGAGCTGGAAAACGATGGCACCAGTAGGTGTTTGTCCTCAACCGCACCTCTTGGTAACGATGCTGAGACTCCGTTAT
>NW_015695937.1:0-227 GCF_001515625.1 Sinocyclocheilus rhinocerous
ACACACACACACACAAACCAAAAGCAATTATAATTATAATTATAACCCATAACATCATAAACATCAATTTACGAAGTAATGTATGAACAACTTACCCATGTTTATTTGTCAAATGTGCTACCAAGATTTTCACCATGTCACGTCTTCGGGCATCTGACAGACCTTTGGTGCGGCCATATTCGTTTATGACCTTTTCACCTCCAGGGCTGCTCTTTAGGATATCTTCG
>NW_015695938.1:0-227 GCF_001515625.1 Sinocyclocheilus rhinocerous
AAGTCGCAATTAAAAAAAAACGATAGAACTGCAATATATAAAGTCCGAATTGCAATATAAACTCGCAGTTCTAAGAAAAAACATCAGAATAGCGATATAAAGTCAGATTTGCGAGATACTGTGATATAAACTCGCAATTCTAAGAAAAATGTCAGAATTGCAAAATATAAACTCAGAATTGCAACAAAAACTCGCAATTCTAAAAAAAGCAACAGAATTGTGTTATA
>NW_015695939.1:0-227 GCF_001515625.1 Sinocyclocheilus rhinocerous
ACTAAGTTTGGTTTGTGTGTGAAGACGCTGCAGGCCTTGGTGTAGTGCAAATCTGTGAATGAATGTTCCGAAGTGAAGTAAACTTCAACGAATTTCCCGTGCTCAGGGAGTAGGGAACAGTGAACACTGTTTAGGGACCCTGTCAATCGGAACACAGTTCATGATGGAGCTCTCTTCTAACAAGCTGATGATCTGAATCAGGAGTGTTAAATAAGAGAGATGCACTG
>NW_015695940.1:0-226 GCF_001515625.1 Sinocyclocheilus rhinocerous
TAAAAATTGTATATGCAAACTCTTTTTTGTAGATTTTATTTTGTCGAAAGGTTCAATAAACTTATATTTTTAAAAATATAGCGAACTATTATTTCATATGTCAGGATTTCAAAGGCATCGTAACAGGAAAAAAAAATACCAAAAATATATATATATACAGTACACTATATATATATATGTGTGTGTGTGTGTGTGTGTGTGTAATGACCTTCATTACTGCAACAAA
>NW_015695941.1:0-227 GCF_001515625.1 Sinocyclocheilus rhinocerous
CTTGTGATCGATATGATACCTCTTCATTCACTGCAACGAATTGATAGTGGTCAATAAGTACAATTTGAACCATGCTAATGCACTTCCATTGAGAGGAATCGTCAGGAACATTATTACTGCAATCTTCATCACCTCACATGTACTGCTGTCATCTGACACAAACTAGCAGGTCCTGGAGACTTCCCTACTTCAGTTTTTAATGCGTCTCAAAGGCCCCACTATTACAG
>NW_015695942.1:0-227 GCF_001515625.1 Sinocyclocheilus rhinocerous
TTTGTTTAATAGGACTTTTTCTGGTAGGTCTATAATAGCTGAATGTCAGTAAATAAACCAAAGAGAGATCACTTTATGATGTTCATTTAAATGAGTTAGAAGCAGAAAGCGTAAATTAACCTGCTACTTCAAGTTTTGTTTCAGCAATGCACAGATGTATGCTGTGAAACAATATTGCAGTTGTCAGTGCTGGGAAGGTTACTTTGGAAATGTAATAGGTTACAGAT
>NW_015695943.1:0-227 GCF_001515625.1 Sinocyclocheilus rhinocerous
AAGTGGGTAGTTCCACAATTAGTTATGGTACTATGAAAAGGTTCCTGCGGTGCGAAAGGCCCTATTGCCAAAGGCACACTTATCTACCATCATCCTGGCTCGAGCCTATAATTGAAAATGCGCCTCCATCTTGGAACGTTGTTCCCTGGAAATGGTTGCATCATGTAGGTCTTCAAGGAGACTGCTGCATCTGCAACCATGGTAAATTGCATGGGATCCTGAACACC
>NW_015695944.1:0-227 GCF_001515625.1 Sinocyclocheilus rhinocerous
AAGGCTGCAGGACTGAGGCCATTTTTTTCCAGTCTCCAGGGGAGCAATTATTGCTTTGCTCCTTTAAGTGTCCTCAAACCTGCCTAAAATAAGTCCTTACAATTTATTCTTTCACAAGTTATGTTTGAACCTGTGTTAATTTCGTCAACGAAGACGACGACGACAAAATATTCGTTAACGAGCATTTTTTCTGTGACTAAGACGAGACGTTGACGAGCTAAAACTAA
>NW_015695945.1:0-227 GCF_001515625.1 Sinocyclocheilus rhinocerous
TGGGTAAGGGGGGCCAGTTCAAGCTTCCTTGCCTAAGAAACTGTCCTGCATCTCTGGGGGCTGTTTGGAATCCTGTCAGCGAACTAAAGGATTTGAGTTCAGGAGGCGTCAGCCTGGTTCGCAGTGGACACTGGTCCACTTCACAAAAGGCACTGCAATACAAATGGGCACAAACAGACAGTAATGACTGTACAGGCATTCACTGCAGCTCTTAGTCTAAAGTGTGA
>NW_015695946.1:0-227 GCF_001515625.1 Sinocyclocheilus rhinocerous
CATGTTTTTCTTCGCTTCTCGCCTCCAGCATGTGCTGCTGCCCCAGCTGAAACCAAGCAGTACACAAAGTCTTTTATCTCCTGCTGCTCCTCTGTAGGAGCCTGATGTGGGAACAGACGGTTCTTCAGTACTGCAGAGAACCTCCATTACAGCGTTTCACCATTAGCAATCACGCAACCCTCATTAAATCAAAAGAAGAGAAACAGAGACGTACAGACAATTAAGAA
>NW_015695947.1:0-227 GCF_001515625.1 Sinocyclocheilus rhinocerous
TACGGTCTCATGGATGGGACAGACAGTTCTTTCACAAACGGCCTCTATAGCCGTGACAGGACGGTAAGTGAGTTCACAGACGGCCTCTATAGCCGTGACAGGACGGGAAGTGAGTTTACAGACGGCCTGCTTAGCCATGACAGGACCAACAGGAAGTTCACAGGTGGGTACTACTGACACCGCTGGAGGTTCTGCAGCAGATGCCGCCACCTCTGGAGGTTCTACAG
>NW_015695948.1:0-227 GCF_001515625.1 Sinocyclocheilus rhinocerous
CAAGCTTGAGTCGATGCACTAAAATACATTTTTAAATAAATAATGAAGTTGGATTTAATGAATGTAATGAAAAATTGGAAATTGTGATAGTACAACTAGGTTCTACACAACTGAAAACAAGATAGTGCTAAAAGTACTAAAGTAAAAACAATAAAATAATTTAAAGCTGAATATAAATATTAAAAAATATCAAAATCATGACAAATTACTAACACTTAAATAAAATG
>NW_015695949.1:0-227 GCF_001515625.1 Sinocyclocheilus rhinocerous
AAATAGGGGTGTTATCCTTTTAGGTAGGGACATTTGCTTCAGTGATTTCAAATATCAACAGTCTTTCTCAGAAATCCCTTACTGGACCTTTAACAACACAATCAGAAAGATCTGCTCGTATAATTACACCAATAATGTCTATGAAAATTCTCAAAATAGTCAAACGGATGTTTCTCTGCTGATTAATGTTTCACCACTCATCCAAGCACATTCCTCAGTTCCCTAGC
>NW_015695950.1:0-227 GCF_001515625.1 Sinocyclocheilus rhinocerous
AACGGACAATATAGGTGTCAGACGTGGACCACTGCTGGGAGAAATAACATGAGCATGATCGCATATTACACCTAGAATTTTTCCGGTGAAGGTGGTGGTTTCAAACATTTTTCTGGTCTTTCTATGTGGGATTT
The DNA here is from genome assembly GCF_001515625.1 of Sinocyclocheilus rhinocerous. NCBI lineage: Eukaryota > Metazoa > Chordata > Actinopteri > Cypriniformes > Cyprinidae > Sinocyclocheilus > Sinocyclocheilus rhinocerous. The sequence goes on from NW_015695950.1 coordinate 135, forward strand.
ATACAGTATACATGAGTGGAGGGGGACCAAGTATATCTATATATATATATATATATATATACGAAAAAAAAATAGTGTGTGTGTATATATATA
>NW_015695951.1:0-227 GCF_001515625.1 Sinocyclocheilus rhinocerous
AAAATAAATACACTTAGCATACTTTTAATAATGTATATTAACATAATATATACAGCAATACAGAAAATATTTGTTAAAAGAATATATTTAAGTGTGAAGTACTTCTAAAAAGTATAGGCTACAAGCATTTATGATAAAACTAAAATATACTTTAATGTAATTTCTGTTGTATGTATTTAAACATATTTGTAATTACACATTCATTGACGAAGTTGCAATTTAGTAGG
>NW_015695952.1:0-227 GCF_001515625.1 Sinocyclocheilus rhinocerous
ATATAATAACATATATTAATAATAATAATATTCACCAATATTAAAACTCTGTATGGTACTGACAAGCTGATATTGAAATATATACTATTTTACCTAAATAATAATAAATTTAGGTACATAGCACTTTTCACAATACACAGCATTTCAAAACAGCTTTACAGAAAATAATGATTTATACTTATACATCCACATTCATTTTCAACTTTAAATGCTAGATGTAAAAAAAA
>NW_015695953.1:0-227 GCF_001515625.1 Sinocyclocheilus rhinocerous
CACACACACACACTCACAGACAGACACACACAGACAGACACAGACAGACACACACACAGACAGACACACACTCACACACACACGCACAGACGCACGCACACACATGCACGCACGCGCACACGCACGCAGACACACACTCACACACAGACACAGACACACACTCACACACACACAGACACACGCTCGCACGCAGACACGCACACACACAGACAGACACACACACACAC
>NW_015695954.1:0-227 GCF_001515625.1 Sinocyclocheilus rhinocerous
ACACACCGCGAGGAAAATCCCATCCGACTCCTGGAGGGGGAGGAGATCGTGGAAACATAGGGATGCGCGGAGAAACTTTTTCAAATAGACTCCGAGAATGCATGTAAAATAAAAACCGTTTAAAATCATTACATAGAAAGCACTTGGGTGCAATGCAGACAGGGATTTAAATGTTTTGTGGTTTTGTGGGTTTGTGGTCTCCCCTATTAAGCGAGATGATAGTACGC
>NW_015695955.1:0-227 GCF_001515625.1 Sinocyclocheilus rhinocerous
CCATTCACTGCAGAGGATCCGTTGGTGAACAAGTGATGCAATGCTTCTGTTCTGATGAAGAAACAAACTCATGTTAAGGTCACTTCAAAAACATGTTCCCTGCAAAGTGTCATTTATACTCAGTAAAGTCAATTAACTTTGAACACACATGCACTTAATGCAAAGTCAACAAACACAGGCGCACTCAGAGCTGATGGTTTCTTTGAGAACAACCAGCCCTGCAGTGA
>NW_015695956.1:0-227 GCF_001515625.1 Sinocyclocheilus rhinocerous
ACACCCCGGGGCTGGACCATGTCTGGCGGACAGCCGGAGGGCAGCCGGACACCCAAGTCCCAGGACCAGGACACGGACCAGGACACGGACCAGGACAAGCGCAGTTGTGGGGAGGACAGCCCTGTTATCGAACGCCGCAACCGGAGCGGCATCATCAGCGAGCCCCTCAGCAAGAGCCTGAAGAGGTCTCGCACCCTCTCGCAGTACACCGCCGCGTGCCCCCAGAC
>NW_015695957.1:0-227 GCF_001515625.1 Sinocyclocheilus rhinocerous
ACACTATTTTCCTGTTTAACACTGTAAAGCTGCTTTGACACGATCAATATTGTATAAAGAGCAATACAAATAAAGGTGACTTGACTTGATTAATCAACTGGTGAAAGAATGATGATTCCTAAAAGTTAAAACTGTACCCTCCTAACCTGAGGTGTTTTGCCTTAAATCCCTGTAATCCGCTGATTTGTGGTGTTATATGCAGACTGTCGGTCTCTCACCGTGAGCAG
>NW_015695958.1:0-227 GCF_001515625.1 Sinocyclocheilus rhinocerous
GGATTCAGCTAAAAATCTTCTTTACTGTTCTACTAAAGAAAAAGACATCTTTTACATCTTGGATAGCCTTTGGGTGAGTAAATGAACAGCACATTTTCATTTTGGGTAAACTATCCCTTTAATGTAGCTGATCTCTTCATGTTAAGTGTATTAGCAGTGCCTCAGTATAGCTTACCAGATAGGGGGAGAGTGGGGTAAGATGAGCCACTTTTTACTTATGTGGTCCT
>NW_015695959.1:0-227 GCF_001515625.1 Sinocyclocheilus rhinocerous
AAAAAACAGTAATATTGTAAAATATTATTGCAATTTAAAATAATGCTTTCTATTTTAATATAATTTCAAATATAATTTATTCCTGTGATGCAAAGATAAATTTTCAGCATCATTACTCCAGTCTTGAGTTTCACATCATCTGTCAGAAATCATTCTAATATGCTGATTTATTATTTATTAATATGCAGATCAATATATTTTTTTGGAACCTGTGATACTTTTTCAGG
>NW_015695960.1:0-227 GCF_001515625.1 Sinocyclocheilus rhinocerous
ACATTTACTGGACTTGGTTTACTTATCCATACATCTTTTTTTGGATAAATCATGTTAAAATCTGGGCATCAAATATAATCTGATGGCGAAGGTCGTGTCATTTCAACATGCTAAAACGCATTGAAAAATATATATATTTTTTTTTTTTATTGAAAAACTATGTGAGTGCAGTCTTTCAGATGATTCTTTACAAAAACCACAATTTATTCTTTAATTTGTAAAACCTT
>NW_015695961.1:0-227 GCF_001515625.1 Sinocyclocheilus rhinocerous
ACATTTACTGGACTTGGTTTACTTATCCATACATCTTTTTTTGGAAAAATCATGTTAAAATCTGGGTATCAAATATAATCTGATGGCGAAGGTCGTGTCATTTCAACATGCTAAAACGCATTGAAAAATATTTTTTTTATTTTTTTTTATTGAAAAACTATGTGAGTGCAGTCTTTCAGATTATTCTTTACAAAAACCACAATTTATTCTTTAATTTGTAAAACCTT
>NW_015695962.1:0-227 GCF_001515625.1 Sinocyclocheilus rhinocerous
ACATTTTCTATTAAATAAAATGTAACTAAAAACATTTTTACTAGTGTCCTTTGATTACCTCAAACATTTCTAACACATCACAGAGTTGCATTAATTGACCACCTTCTGTCACTGGTGACACCTCACCCTAAGAGTCATATGACTAAACATGTCATGGTCAATAGCCTTCATGGTTTTCTACAGGAAAGAGAAGAACTGACTGCAGAGCTGACATGTCCATTTGGAAA
>NW_015695963.1:0-227 GCF_001515625.1 Sinocyclocheilus rhinocerous
CTCTTTAGTATTTAACAAATATTTAGTTGAAACTGTAACTGAAACTGTTTTTTCTCTTAATGCAGTCTAAATAACAGCAATATCACAGAAGAAGATTGTCGTTTATTGACTGCAGCTTTAAATTCAAACCCTTCGAATCTGACAGAGCTGAATCTGAGTCAGACTACACTCAAAAATTCAGAAATGAAGTTCTTCTCGACTCTGTTTAAGAATGAACAATGTAGACT
>NW_015695964.1:0-227 GCF_001515625.1 Sinocyclocheilus rhinocerous
ACATGAAATAATGATCTGTTAATCATTAGATAATGTTTAATAAGTTTACAAGTAAACATTAACAAGCACATTATCTCACGTTTCTTGAATATATAACTAAAGATCTATTACGCGTTATATAATGTTTGTTAATGATATAAATTAAAGTTATTATAAAGTTTTACCCTTTTTTAAATTAGCTAAAGTTAACTGGAATTCTTACTCGAGTGAATGATTGTGTTTCTTTG
>NW_015695965.1:0-227 GCF_001515625.1 Sinocyclocheilus rhinocerous
ACACTTGATCTTAGCCAAAAGGCTGAGAAGCGATGCCACTATGACACAGCAGGGAGGGAACCGGAAAAGGCGATGTCCTTCTAGGCGGTGATAAGTCTCGGAGACCTGAAACGCTGGGGGATGGTAGCACCCATCCTCATCTGCAATGTCACCGAGCCTCGCCCCGATCGGCCTGACGGTGTCTCTGCAGCGACGGAAAGTACGGCATCGCTCATAACTCCCAAACG
>NW_015695966.1:0-227 GCF_001515625.1 Sinocyclocheilus rhinocerous
AAACCTGGAAAAGTCAGATTTTCATGATATGTCACCTTTAAGTCCCGCCTTAACTATTAACTTAAGAATAATTTTCATAATTCTGTGGAACGTGAAGCAACAGGACTGGTTGTCACTCACCGATGCAGGCCGCACTATTGTAATGAGAGGAATGGAAATATGGAAATTAAAATGTAGAAAATCAACTTTGACCAGATTACAGACTTCAGCTGCTGGTATATATATAT
>NW_015695967.1:0-227 GCF_001515625.1 Sinocyclocheilus rhinocerous
ACAGAGTAAACCCTAATGGCCTGTAACCTGCCATGTCAATATTCTGTTTGTTGTCTATAGATCTAATGTGTGCTCTTGTGGATTCGGCACAAAGGCCAAACAACAGGAGCGAAATGCAATCAGTTTTATTGAGCAGCTCATTCTGATACCAGAGTGATACCGGACCGCAAGCGCTTCATGAGGAGACCGACATGGATCTTTTAAATCACTTTCCTCAGTCTCTCCCT
>NW_015695968.1:0-227 GCF_001515625.1 Sinocyclocheilus rhinocerous
ACAGATACACTGTTCTGAGTCTGAGTCCTGTTACCAGGAAGACAGTAACAGAAACAACCCGATCTGAGTCTCCGGCCTGCAAGGCTGAGACACTAACAGATAAACCTCGGTACTGAGTCTGAGCCCTGCAAGGGTGAAGCAATAGCAGATCAACCTCCGTTCTGAGTCTGAGTCCTGTCAAGAAAAGGACTGCAACAGATCACCAACGTTCTGAACCTCTGGCCCGT
>NW_015695969.1:0-227 GCF_001515625.1 Sinocyclocheilus rhinocerous
ACTAAGAGGACTAATTATTTTGCTTTTTAATTTTAGTTAGACTTTCAGCAGTTTTGTTGTGTATTTAGTAGTTTTGTTAAATATACATTTGTTAAAAATAAACAGCCTTTGTCAGCTTGCAGAGTCAGTCTCCATAGAGAAACCTGGGATCTTGCTCGAAAATGCAGTGGTGATTAGTTCACGGATCAAAACTTGCAGAGCTCAAACTTCCAAACCTTATGTAACCA
>NW_015695970.1:0-227 GCF_001515625.1 Sinocyclocheilus rhinocerous
ACAGAGAAACTGGCTCAATAAATGAATGCCAGAGATCGCTTTTCCATTGATCGGAGTTTTACACGCTATTACCGTAACGCCAAAGTATATGCGCGAAACAACTTGGCGGCTAGAATGACCGTGTTCTTCAAAGTGGAGGCTGGCCTGACCGAATTTATGCAGTTACTTTGATGTTCGATGTAAATATAGGCTATATAGCCTATATGCACTTTATAGGCAAAAAAAAA
>NW_015695971.1:0-227 GCF_001515625.1 Sinocyclocheilus rhinocerous
ACAGTGTAACTATACATTTAAGTACCGAGTAATATTAATTAAGAACATGTACTGACAATAGGGTTAGAGTTTAGAGTTTAAGCTTTGGGGTTGCACTTTATTTTATAGTATGCGCACTTTCGGTGTACTTACCTAAGAAAGCACTGGATAATATAAGTTAACTACATTGGTTAACATTAGGGGTAACACTTTAGATAAGGGAACACTATTCACTATTAACTAGTTGC
>NW_015695972.1:0-227 GCF_001515625.1 Sinocyclocheilus rhinocerous
GACAGTCTCAATGTATGACTGTCATACATGACATACAGTCCAATGAGACACCTACACAGTATGCATTTGAAGTTTTCACAACAGTTTACTTACCAAACTAATAGATTCTCTGTGGTCCATGTCAGGACAGTCCTGCAAAGTTAAAGCTGATGCTGCACTGTCAATAGATCCACCAGTTAAAAGGATAACAACAGGTACACTCAATCCAGAAAGGCAGGGACCTCCAT
>NW_015695973.1:0-227 GCF_001515625.1 Sinocyclocheilus rhinocerous
TATAGCCACTGCAGGTGAGGGGCTATTACCAAAGACGTGGACCCTCATGCGATAATCTACGATGTCTTTGGAAAGGTCATTGCCTTGGAACCAAAGGAAACGTAGAAAGTTTCTGTCTTCTTCCCTCACCAAAAAACAGTAGAACATCTGTTCTATGTCTGCAGTAAAGGCAATGGCTTCTTTCCTGAAGCGGATCAGTACTCCCACCAGAGTGTTGTTCAGGTCAG
>NW_015695974.1:0-227 GCF_001515625.1 Sinocyclocheilus rhinocerous
ACCACTCTGTTGCTTTCATATTAAAACAAAGTTCTTTGACTCATACTTTGCTTCTTTTTCCATTGTTAAATCTTTTTTAAATAAACAGCTAGTTAAAAACATATATATACAACCTGCAACTTAGAAAAAAAAAGACATTTTTATATTTACACACAAAAAAAAATTGTGCATTTTTATGATTATGGGACGTCATCTATAAACCTAAAAGTTCCCTAACCAGAGGTCGA
>NW_015695975.1:0-227 GCF_001515625.1 Sinocyclocheilus rhinocerous
GATGCAGATCCAGCAGATCATGTTTGACGCAGAGTTCAAAGACCACTGAACACAATCTCGTCTTTTACTGTCGAAGCCCCTCGAGCGGTTCAGAACAGAAGGTGCTTGGTTTCTGTATGAATGCTGCTGGAATAAATGGCCTCGCCTTCTGTTTCGTCAAATGTGCAGAAAAGCATTAATTGTGTGTCCGGACGTTCTGCATCGAGTTACAGTCATTGCTTTTAACT
>NW_015695976.1:0-227 GCF_001515625.1 Sinocyclocheilus rhinocerous
AACAGAGACCACAACAACAGAAAGCACTACAACAGAAAGTACCACTCCTGGTATTTCAACTTCAGAAAGTACAACAATGGAAATCACAACTATAGAAAGCACCACAAAAGACACTACAACAACACAAAGCATGACCACAGGTACCACAACACCAGAAAGCACAATAACCGAGACCACAACAACAGAAAGCACCACAACCGGTACCACAACACCAGAAAGCACCACTA
>NW_015695977.1:0-227 GCF_001515625.1 Sinocyclocheilus rhinocerous
GTTCCCGTTGGTTGTGATGGTTCTCGATTACCTCTTCTAAACCCTAGAAACATTTTCCAAATTTGAACAAACCTTGTGATAATAAAAAAAAAACTGTGATAATTTTGCTCAAAAGAAATCGGAGTTGTAACCAGTGTGTATGAGGTGTCGACCCAATGACGGGTAATATTCTCCAGTGGATTCTACCCAGGAAGGGAGGTGTGATCTGTGTAAGGGAGTGGATGTGA
>NW_015695978.1:0-227 GCF_001515625.1 Sinocyclocheilus rhinocerous
ACCATCAGTTCAAGCCCAAAAGGGGAACAGAGTCGAGTGACAGACGCAGTGATGATGCTTGCATGTATTTGCAGTACACAAGCCGCGATTAAGAAAGTTCCACTGTGATGTGACCCTGTCTCTCTCTCACGCACACACACACATGACGCGATACTCTACACGGCGCAAAACTCCGCATTTGAAGTCAATAGCAAATACTTAAACTATTAAGAAAACATACTTACAGT
>NW_015695979.1:0-226 GCF_001515625.1 Sinocyclocheilus rhinocerous
AAGGGGGTCTGAATACTTTCCGTACCCACTGTATATATATGTAAACATTTTCAAAATATATACTGTTTGTGTCTGTATTTATATATACACAATAAATATACACAGTACACATATTATGTAAACAAAACTTTTTTTGATGCGATTAATCGCGATTAATCGTTTGACAGCACTATTGGACATACAAACTGATATTTCCTACTGACACACTACAGCAAAAGATAGAAAT
>NW_015695980.1:0-227 GCF_001515625.1 Sinocyclocheilus rhinocerous
ACCTCGTGATGAGTTGATTCAATGGCGTATCAGTGTCTGTTCATGATAGAAATCCTACAACAGGATCATCATTGACCGTCACAGTGTTCTGATGGCAAGCGGACACCGGTAAGTACCGTGTAGTTCTAGCAGAAGCTCTTTTCAGGTTCCTGCTGTGACAATCCAGCCGCTCTTGAACCTCGGCAGCACTCCACTGTTCAGCAGGCTTGAACTGAAAAGACAAAGCA
>NW_015695981.1:0-227 GCF_001515625.1 Sinocyclocheilus rhinocerous
TGAACCAGGTAGCAAGAGACCTTCCGTTCCTTAAGTGCTTTCAGAGCTGGGATCATTTGTTTGCGCCTCTTAGCTAGATCCGGGCTCATATCAGGAAAGATGCTAATTCTTCTCCCGTCCATGGTTATTTCTCCCTTCTGTTTGGCGAGTCGCAGGATTTTTTCCCGATCTTGGTAGCGAAGTAGTCGGACCAGAATGGGTCTCGGAGGTTTATCAGGATTCGGTAC
>NW_015695982.1:0-224 GCF_001515625.1 Sinocyclocheilus rhinocerous
AGACAGACAGAGCAAACGCTCACTGTATGACACACGGGCGATCGAACATATGACCCTACACACGCCTGTCTCTCTCTCTCTCTCTCTCTCTCTGCTCCGGTGACTGCATGAAAGTGAAAACCATGAGTGTGATATGGGGAAATTTTTACATGGCTCCACATGCCCTGAATACAGCATTTACAGGAACTGTGTGTGTGTGTGTGTGTGTGTGTGTGTGTGTGTGT
>NW_015695983.1:0-227 GCF_001515625.1 Sinocyclocheilus rhinocerous
AAAAGAGCAGGGACAAGACAAATAGGATGTTGTCAGAGGATCAGGGGAATGTCTCAGATTTATCTAGAGCAGTAATGTTAGAGAGAGGCAATTTGTTTAACAATGCTTCCAGGTTAGAACTACCTTGCCAAGGGATATTTAAAGTGTGTCCCACTTTGAAATGTGCATCCTATCTGAACCTCAACTTGCCTTCTGAGTTTTATTTTTTCATAAATTAGATTCTTCTC
>NW_015695984.1:0-227 GCF_001515625.1 Sinocyclocheilus rhinocerous
ACCAGGCCTGGAGTTTATTTTGTGTTTTGGTTTTGTTTGTGCGTGCGTGACAGTCGTCTGCGAGGGGCTGTCGCGCTGTTTTGTGTTTGTTTATTTTATTAAATCTTCTTAAATTGTTCGCGGGTTCCCGCCTCCTTCTTCCCGACTTACGAACGATGTTACAGTGGGTTTTTGTTAAATGCGAGCCAAAATCCTCACAATTAAAAGAACCAAAGACTTAAACTACT
>NW_015695985.1:0-227 GCF_001515625.1 Sinocyclocheilus rhinocerous
ACCGGGTCTCCCCGCCAGGAGGAGGCGGACTTAGGACACAATTGCTACCGCTACCGCCCGCTCCACCGGGGGGATCGCCGAATACCCCTTCAAGGGTGGTGAAGGAGGAGGAGCCCACTGGCCGGTTTTTGGCAGTAAAAGGTGCCGTCCATGACCTGGTGAGCTCGTCATGCGCGAGCTACCCCGAGAAACCAATCATCCAGCATTGAGGGCTCGGGACACGGTGG
>NW_015695986.1:0-227 GCF_001515625.1 Sinocyclocheilus rhinocerous
ACTAAATATTATTGTATAGGAGTCTTTTATGTTATAATAAAAGGCTTTTTTCTTTTACTTTTATTCAGAAAATATGATCAAAAGTGACACTAAAGACTTTTATAATGTTATAAAAGATTTCTATATCAAATAAATGCTGCTCTTTTGAACTTTTCATCAAAGAATCCTGAAAAATACAATGCATCACAGTTTACACAAAAATATTGTGCAGCACAACTGTTTTCAAC
>NW_015695987.1:0-226 GCF_001515625.1 Sinocyclocheilus rhinocerous
TTCATCACTATTTATGTATGTCTTCCTAAAGAAAAATATTAACAAAATCAAACATCTGAGCCAGGGAAGTTTCAGCAATTTGGTTAATTTGACACGGAATGACCCTATATATATATATATATATATATATACACACAGTATATCTGAAGAGTTCATTTGCAAAAACCGATAAAAAAAAAAATAGTTGATTGCCGTGCATTATTCTCCACATATAGCGCGATCTGAA
>NW_015695988.1:0-226 GCF_001515625.1 Sinocyclocheilus rhinocerous
AGATGGCGACAAAGAGGCAAAACTTACAGACTGCAGCTTTAAGTACAAACACACACACACACACACACACACACACATATATTAATAATAGAAAGACTTTATTATATATTATTATAATGTATATTCTTCATGTCATATCATTTGCCAAATGAAAAGACGTTTTTATATTCACTGAAATTTAACAGCTGATTGAACAGTTTATTCTTATTTAAGACCAAATAGCTGC
>NW_015695989.1:0-227 GCF_001515625.1 Sinocyclocheilus rhinocerous
AAGTGAATCTGTAATATTCATAATATTCCTTGGTTGTATGATGTTCATTAGGTTGTTGAAGATCATTCATGAGACTATTTTTGTCTGATGAATGAATGTGTAAATCTAAGATGTTCTTCTGCTGTTTGTTTGCATGTTACGTTATGAATCCAGACATATTTCTCTACTCACAATCTTTAAACAGATAGCTCACCCAAAAATGAAAATTCTGTCATTAATTACTCACC
>NW_015695990.1:0-227 GCF_001515625.1 Sinocyclocheilus rhinocerous
ACTTTTGGAGGACACTGTATCTTGCTTTCTGGATGCTCATACTGAAACTATTGATCCATGATGGCTCTTTAGCAAGAATAAAACAAAACCATCAAGATGTTATTGGTCAACCAGCTAGGTTTTGTTGCTGATGACCAGCTAGACCAGCACCAAACCAAAACAAACCATTTCTAATCTGTCCGTCACACCAGGGTAAACTCTACTGAACTCTCCTTCCCTTTATGGTG
>NW_015695991.1:0-226 GCF_001515625.1 Sinocyclocheilus rhinocerous
CTGTCTGTCTATCTATCTATCTATCTATCTATATATCTATCTATCGGGTAGTGATTTAAAGTTAAAAGAATGGATTAAAAAAATTAATTAATTAATAATTAAAAAATAATAAAAAATTGCATATGAAGAATGAATGAATGAACAAATTAATAAAAACAGTGTATGGGTAATTCTACATTAACTTTTATAAAAAGTCTAATATATACAGTATATATATATATATATA
>NW_015695992.1:0-226 GCF_001515625.1 Sinocyclocheilus rhinocerous
TTTCCACGACATTCTAATTTATTGAGATGCACCTGTATATGGTTTGTGTATACATACCATCTGCTGTGTGAACCTTACTGCAGTTAGTAGGCTATTCGTTTTTCTGTCGTGTATGTTTTGTAGGCAGTGTATTTAACTTCTTAGATTTGGGATATCATTAGTACGACACTTGTTTTTTGTAAAATTAAATCTTTGGTGCTATAATAATGTTTGTTTCTAATCAATA
>NW_015695993.1:0-226 GCF_001515625.1 Sinocyclocheilus rhinocerous
TTACATATACGTGTGTGTGTGTGTGTGTGTGTGTGTAATTTATTTATATATAAATGACTTAAGTATAAACAGTTTTTGCTAAAACATTTTTTTAAATATTAAACTAAATTATTAATAATATCTAAAATATTTGATAAAGTAATATATGCGTGTGTGTGTGTGTGTGTTTGTGTAGATATAAAGTATATTTACATTTACATTTAGTCATTTAGCAGACGCTTTTATC
>NW_015695994.1:0-227 GCF_001515625.1 Sinocyclocheilus rhinocerous
CTGAAATTTATCACTGAAATCAAATTGTATTCACTGAAAACTGGCTTTTCTATCCCTGAAGGGTATATTTTTACCTTAAAGTTTAACTATGAGACAGTAGTTTTACCCGATGTGAACACAAACAGACCCAAACCATGCCTTTTTTTCCTGACAGGAAAGAAAGAAAGTTGTACAGTGACACAAGGGTGAGTAAATAATGACAGAATTTTCATTTTTGGGTGAACTAT
>NW_015695995.1:0-227 GCF_001515625.1 Sinocyclocheilus rhinocerous
GTCGCGCCTGGCGCCGCATTGCGCCAGGTGTATGATAGGGCCCTTTGACTTACTCCAGTGGTTCTTGAGGGAAAGTTCAGAAGAGCTCTATCAAATGAACCATTTACATGCATGAAAAACATGATAGCAGTGGCATGTTTTGGCATGATGTCACAGAAAAATCATATCAAATTTTCTTGTGTATATTTGTTGTGTAATTAAAAGTGGTGTGTAATTTAAAAGTGGTG
>NW_015695996.1:0-227 GCF_001515625.1 Sinocyclocheilus rhinocerous
ACTTTTTAATCGGTTTCTGTACATTTGCATGCAGGGCTGAATGGCAATGTGTTGAGTACATATGAGATGTGAATGAACGTCTGTGTACAACAGAGATAGTACTTCACAATACTGTCCTTCCCACAGGAATATTTACAAGCTGATGTCTTCTTAGTTATATATATATTTTTTTCATATTTAAGAAGTTAAAAAGTAAGAAGTCACAGTCTGCGTAACCTGATTTCTGG
>NW_015695997.1:0-227 GCF_001515625.1 Sinocyclocheilus rhinocerous
ACCTGGGTGAAGAGGGGATGACAGTTGCGCTCGCCAGTACTCCTCCTTCTACTGGCGAGCTCTGGCTTTTAACACGCACGAAGTGGCGAAATGTCCGGCCGCGCCACAGTAAAGGCAGAGGCGGTTCAGAATCCGCCGTTGTCGTTCCTCCGCAGAAATGCGAACCCCCCCCCAGCTGCATAGGTTCAGGATCAGATCTGAGAGGAGAATATTCCACAGCTGGTGTA
>NW_015695998.1:0-227 GCF_001515625.1 Sinocyclocheilus rhinocerous
ACTTCAATGATATTCAGACAGGTGAACAATATTAACTGCTTGTCCAGGAAACCACCTGTGAAGTAATCGTTCTCCTTCAAATCCTGGAAACGATTAATCCAGTACTGAGCATGCTGTTTTCTCATGAATGCCCACCAGCTCTCAATGCGCTGATTGTGGTTGCTTGAACCATAGATGAAGCAGTTTTCTGCATATTCGTCGTGGTCATCATAGCGTAGGAACTTCTG
>NW_015695999.1:0-227 GCF_001515625.1 Sinocyclocheilus rhinocerous
ATTCAACAGAACTGAGGTATAGAACAGACTATCTGCCTTTTCCAACTTTGAGACATTCTGGAATAAGACGATACTGTTACTGGAGACAGACTTGCAACATTCATCATAAACAAATAAATCATCATCCACATTGAGGGTTTGACACTCTGCACTCACATAGTCCCCTCCCATACGTGAGTGTGTTAGTTTCCCTGAGCGTGCAGGTCAGAAGCAGATGGAATAGCAGG
>NW_015696000.1:0-227 GCF_001515625.1 Sinocyclocheilus rhinocerous
CTTTAAAATACCATATGACCTGCTCTTTAAGTTTTTTTAAGGACCTGCGGCCACCCAGGAAGTTAACTCACTCCTAGTAACTTGTTGCCACCTACTGGCATAAGGATGTAACCTGCAGAAAGACATATATTTAAACTCAATTGTAGCAAATCAAATAATCGAAATCAAACCTTTTTAGTTGTATTTGTTTAAAAAATCACACATAAAAAATACTTTAAAAAAAATAA
>NW_015696001.1:0-227 GCF_001515625.1 Sinocyclocheilus rhinocerous
ACTTTTTATAGTGGATTTTTTTTGTGAATAAAAAAATTCAAAAGAACGGCATTTGTTTGAAACAGAGGTCTTTGGTAAGATTGTCTTTTTATGCATCCTTGCTGAATAAAAGTACTAATTTCTTTCAAATTAGTAGACTTCTGAATGATAATGTACATTAACATATCCCAGAGTTCACCGGTGCTCAGATAATTTACTCTTTCTATATTGACCGCATCTGTGTCTCC
>NW_015696002.1:0-227 GCF_001515625.1 Sinocyclocheilus rhinocerous
ACTGCAGCACAGATGTTGGAAACCTTCAGCTTGATGTTTTCATCAAATTGCTCAGGGATTCCGTACAGACAAAGATTACATCTGCGCTGATATCATTCTGTTTCATTCAGTTTTTGCTCAAGCTCAAGAGATCTTGGTATTATTCAGATTCACAGTGGATTTACAGTTTTTCAAAGTCAATTGATTTCTTGAGACCCTCAATACTCCCTGTGTTTTTGGTTGTCATT
>NW_015696003.1:0-227 GCF_001515625.1 Sinocyclocheilus rhinocerous
ATAAACCCAAATTAAAGCATCTCAGGGTATTTATGAAAAAAGAAATTTGATGAAGTTCATTAATAAACACACACGATAAATGCACTAATGCTTTAATTAGAAGATAGTTCACTTTCTAAATGCAACCTATTTATTACTTTACTTCCTTTGAAATCAAATAACTTTGACTTCATAATGCATTGCTGCATTAACAGGAAGTAAATTATAGTAATGTAAACCAAGTTCAA
>NW_015696004.1:0-227 GCF_001515625.1 Sinocyclocheilus rhinocerous
GAAGGAAGACCACAGAGATTATTTAAGGTTCCTATGGTTCCGTGATAATGATCTCGACAAGGATGTAATCGAATGTAGGATGAAAGTCCATGTATTCGGAAATAGCCCCTCCCCAGCAGTGGCGATTTACGGACTTCGTCGGGCTGCCAAAGAAGGAGAACTTGTGCATGGAACTGACACCTACAACTTTGTGAGGAGAGATTTTTATGTGGACGACGGTCTAAGAT
>NW_015696005.1:0-227 GCF_001515625.1 Sinocyclocheilus rhinocerous
ACTGGTAAGTGCACTCTAATGTATTAGACTGAAAGTGGGATCAAACAGACTGCAAATTGGATCCGGAAGGGTATGAGTGACCCCTGCATGTGCAGTGTCCCTGACTTTAGTCTTGGTCTTGGCTCTGTGCTCTTCGTGAGAAAGATACAGATAAAAAGAAAACATGCCTATCGAGGACTGCTCTCTGTGCCTCAGAGGGTTTCATCAGCTTAGCCAGCATCTGCGTT
>NW_015696006.1:0-227 GCF_001515625.1 Sinocyclocheilus rhinocerous
ATAAAGATTATAAGGAAAAAAATATGGCTGTAAATATCTCCTTTCAATGGATAAGTTCATTACTGTCACTAGTTAAGGATTAATATAATTTATTTATTTATCCTGACTTCACTGAATCCTTCAAAGTGTTCTCCTTTTTGGTGTTATAGAAATGGCTTTCTTTAAAGATTATACTGTCACACACTTCTACAGGTGCAGATGGTGAGCAGCATCAGAGTGGGGCGGAA
>NW_015696007.1:0-227 GCF_001515625.1 Sinocyclocheilus rhinocerous
ACGTTCTAAAATAACGGTCGCCTAAAAAAAACTCACTCTGGGGGGGGCCGCTAGAATATTTTAAACTCACCACTGAAAAGGTTAATATTCCAGTTTGCATACTTTTTCAGAACAGCCATGATGGAGGCTTAAACCAACAGCGCAGAGTTCACAAATGAAAATTCTATCCACAGACAGCATCATACCCACTGTCTGTTTTGTTCTATCATACGATTCAGTAAAGGGAT
>NW_015696008.1:0-227 GCF_001515625.1 Sinocyclocheilus rhinocerous
AAAAAAAAATTCCTTCACTATTCTGAAAAATGTATATTTCTCAAAAATTTTTACTGGTAAAACATCTACTATAGTATAACGAAATATATGTGATTTTCACGTTTAGAATGTATTTAGTCAATACAATTACATGAATACCTTTTAATGGAGAAATATTTTTAACAACCACAGTATAATTGCGGGCAAATGATGGCATATAAAAACGCTGAATTGGTTTTCATATAGCT
>NW_015696009.1:0-227 GCF_001515625.1 Sinocyclocheilus rhinocerous
TTGTTCCTCAGCGTTACACGGACCAGTAAATGATTCAATCAGGCTGTAAGTACAGTTGTTTGCGAAGTTAAATGATTAGCATTTTAAACGAATCAGTTGATTTAAGTATTCAACTCATTCATCAAGACATTTACTTGCCACCTACTGGCGGTTGTAGTTTCATATTTTAAAAAGTAGGCTGTAGCTTATTATTTCATTTTTGCAATCATTTAATATTTCTACATTAA
>NW_015696010.1:0-227 GCF_001515625.1 Sinocyclocheilus rhinocerous
ATAATTCAGTAATTCCATAATTCAGTAATTTTCCTTTACATGAAGAAACAAAAGCCACCTTAAAAAACAAGTGTGAAAACAGAAAAAATCTAATGTATCATAGAAAGCTGGCGCCTGTCAGTCGCGCATAGGTAAGTTAATTTACATGTCATATGCGCCATGTCTTAATTTACTCGAAAAGTTACAGATTTAATTATAGTAGCCTATTGCTTCCTTGCAGACGGGGT
>NW_015696011.1:0-227 GCF_001515625.1 Sinocyclocheilus rhinocerous
AAACATAGGTAGCGGAAGACAACATATGCTCATCCCCGCTAGCACGTTTTCTTGGTGAATGTCAATGATTTTTGAATAATGCAGGATTCATGCTGTCCCAAAAATCATTGGATGAAAAGCAGATGAAAATGCTCCCTATAATTTGCGCCATTTAAATGTTAATGACACTCATTCGGTGAAATAAACTCTCACGTTTATCGATTTTACATCCGTTTGAGGCAGGCTCA
>NW_015696012.1:0-227 GCF_001515625.1 Sinocyclocheilus rhinocerous
ACAGCGGCCCTCTCTGGGCTTGACTTGGGGACTGGAGCCCTCCTTCGGCTGGACGTGGGAACTGGAGCTCTCCTTGGCCTGGACATAGGAACTGGAGCCCTCCTTGGGCTGGATGTGGGAACTGGAGCCCTCTTAGGGCTTAACTTGGGAACAGGAGTCCTCTCTGGGCTGGACATGGGAATAGGAGCCCTCTCTGGGCTTAACTTGGGAACAGGAGCCCTCTCTGG
>NW_015696013.1:0-227 GCF_001515625.1 Sinocyclocheilus rhinocerous
TAACACTCGGTAAACAGCAATTACAGGTAAATATTGGTGAATATATTGTATGAAATTGACTTTTATAATTAGGCTTAAATGCATTTTAATAAAGTCAATGTATAATTGTGAGAAGGCAATGTGGTTATTGTGATTCTTAAATCAAAAGGCTGTAATTTAATATATATTAATGCAAATTTATTTATAGCTTGCCAGCCATGTCTGAGGTTGGTTTGGTTCACAATAAA
>NW_015696014.1:0-227 GCF_001515625.1 Sinocyclocheilus rhinocerous
ATACCAAAATGAAATACAAATATATATTAGAATCTGTTAAGCATTTCTGTATAAAGTGAAGGTCTAGGGAGTTAGGAAAAGGAAATCGACGCGAAAAAAATAAATAAACACCCACCGAAATTAAATGAAATAAGCCAAACTGCACTTATGTTTTAATCCTAGGACGATGTTCGTGGCCATTCGCAAACCTTCATGAACGCAGTAGCTTGCAGAGGTAATACTGAAGG
>NW_015696015.1:0-227 GCF_001515625.1 Sinocyclocheilus rhinocerous
ATACCTTTCTCCAGGCCTGCAGAACAGATGAAATCACCACATTTGATATGCACTACAGTATATGTGCCGCGTGAGCTAAAGACCTTTTCCTGCCACAGTTCAACAGCTGTATTTGCTAAGTGCAATCCATTATTGAAGTACTACAGTCGATACCTCATCCGGTCAATGAGATCTAAAGGACACAGTATCCACTGGGATGTGGAGAATGTCAGAAGGTTTGAGGGCAT
>NW_015696016.1:0-227 GCF_001515625.1 Sinocyclocheilus rhinocerous
TGCAGTTTAAAGGTTGAATTTAACATATATTTCATTTTATTTCAGGTAATTAATAGACTATAATTATAAATACTATAGTGTTTCGTTGAGGAATGAATCATTCATGTATCATTTGTAAATGAAAACAACACACTTATTTATCGTCACACAGGGGCGTAAATACAATCATAAAGTCAAAAATATATTGGCATAATTGTCAGGCGTTTACAGTATTTGCAAAATATATG
>NW_015696017.1:0-227 GCF_001515625.1 Sinocyclocheilus rhinocerous
AATAATGTAAAATTGCTGTTAAATATGAATATATAATTAAACATATAGAAATATATAATGAATATGTATTAAACATTTTATATATATATATGTAAAATGTTTTATATGGATATGTTCATTTGTAAATGTATATCGCAGTAAAGTTTCAAGTTTTTTTAAAATATTAAAATATTTATGTTTACATTTATTTTGGTGTAAAGGGAAATAATTTACAATTCTGCAATTGG
>NW_015696018.1:0-227 GCF_001515625.1 Sinocyclocheilus rhinocerous
ACTCAAGTAAATGTACTTAGTTACTGTCCGCCTCTGCATAAATGACACATCATACAAAATATGACTCTTAAACTATAATTTACCTTAAAATCCCAAAGTCGCTACGGATTTTGCTGCGTTTACACTGCACTGAAAACCGTATTTTAAATACCTTCTTTGTACCGGTAACGTGTTGTAGCGATATACGGTATTAAATTGAGTCTTTAAGGATTTTTTTTGTTTTTTTT
>NW_015696019.1:0-227 GCF_001515625.1 Sinocyclocheilus rhinocerous
ATATTTTAATCTTATAGTTCAAAAATGTGGTGTAAAATAAATCCACTCAGAAATTACTAAATTTCACAAATAATTACAAACTAATAGCAAGTAATGCATTGAATTAAACATTACATTTTTACATTTTTATTTTAAAGTTTTATTTATTTAATTTTATTTTTTTCTGAAAAATGCTTTTCAGTAATCCTTGTTTACAACTTCAAAAATCATTTCTACAGTGTAAACGT
>NW_015696020.1:0-227 GCF_001515625.1 Sinocyclocheilus rhinocerous
ATATATATTTTTATTGCTCAAAATTATAATCGAAAAGACTTATTTATTTTTATGGCTTATTTTACCTCATCTAGTGTACTGATTTAATAAAGGCTATTTAATATATAAATTAATATCTAAGACTTAGATATGCACTCTAACTTCTACATTATGAAAACTGGCAAAAACAAACAAAAAATATGTTAACAGTAAAATTCCTAATAGTAATTCCAATAATTCCAAATTGC
>NW_015696021.1:0-227 GCF_001515625.1 Sinocyclocheilus rhinocerous
ATAAATGTCTAAAAATCCTGATTGGAGTATTACTATAAATAATTCGACATGATAAAAATAAGGCTCTAAAAAGATTGGTATCGGTGATCGTATCGGCAGATACTGCTTTCTCAAAAATCCTGATCGGAGCACCCCTTCTATATTGTTTTAATGCAATGTGAGGAAGATAGTTTGAGTAGCAAAAGACTATCCAAGGATCACAGCTGGATAATTGCAGAAAATAGTTG
>NW_015696022.1:0-227 GCF_001515625.1 Sinocyclocheilus rhinocerous
ATATATATCATGGTAGTATATTTTTCATGTTAATATATAATATTATTCTATATTTTTATGTACTTTAATATGTCATGATAGTTGTATATTTTAGGAAATTATTATATTTGCATATCTTCTGCTCCTCAAGGCTGCGTTTATTTGATCAAAATACCGAAAAAACTGTTAATAATAAAAATAACGGTTTTCTATTTTAATATACTTTAAAATAGAATTTATTTCTGTGA
>NW_015696023.1:0-227 GCF_001515625.1 Sinocyclocheilus rhinocerous
ACTTTAGTCGGATTAAGGTAATCAAAAATCTCTATTTATATGGTAGGTTCTTATTCAGAGTATTGTCTTAATCATGATAAAATCTGAATATTGTTGTCCATGTAAACGTACTGATTGTCGGTATGCTGGCTGGCAATCCACTACAAAACTACAATGCCAAAAATTTTCCAATGAAGAGATGATGCATTTATTTACAAATAAGAGGTAACAAAATCAAAATCAATCAA
>NW_015696024.1:0-227 GCF_001515625.1 Sinocyclocheilus rhinocerous
TTTTGTCCATCAATTAAAACCACCACATCATCAGCATAAGCAGATAAAATGATATTGTTTTTACAAACAGGTAAATTCAAACCACAAACTTTTTCTCTTAGTTGTTGCAACAAGGGTTCTATAGCAAGTGAATATAACATTCCAGACAATGAGCAACCTTGTCTTATACCCCTACAGACCTTAAAAGGAGTGCATAAGCCACCGTTTATTTTCAGTACACTTTCAAC
>NW_015696025.1:0-227 GCF_001515625.1 Sinocyclocheilus rhinocerous
ACTTTAGTCGGATTAAGGTAATCAAAAATCTCTATTTATATGGTAAGTTCTTATTCAGAGTATTGTCTTAATCATGATAAAATCTGAATATTGTTGTCCATGTAAACGTACTGATTGTCGGTATGCTGGCTGACAATCCACTACAAAACTACAATGCCAAAAATGTTCCAATGAAGAGATGGTGCATTTATTTACAAATAAGAGGTAACAAAATCAAAATCAATCAA
>NW_015696026.1:0-226 GCF_001515625.1 Sinocyclocheilus rhinocerous
ATCATATGGAAATTGAAATGATTAATCAGTCAATCACTGTCATCTGTCCAGGTCAAGCCTTTCCTCCTCCATCAAACTGAGGATCAAAGAAAAAGCAAAATGTGGAGACCAACAACACTTCTGAATTTCAGCCAAATTATTACAAATATTAAGGTATCAATATTAGACTGCAGAGAATCAGCACTTCTATCTATCTATCTATCTATCTATCTATCTATCTATCTAT
>NW_015696027.1:0-227 GCF_001515625.1 Sinocyclocheilus rhinocerous
ATCACAGCTACTGACAGTGTTGGATAATTCGAAAGGAAATGTATTTTATCTTAATAATTTGCCTTAATAAACAGATACCCCTCTGAAGGTTGAATCTGGCTGACATACTAAAACTAAATTTCAGAGAGCAGTTACTGTAAGCATAAAGAGTCCTGATGGCATTATAAAAAACAAAAAACACATTTTCAAAGACAATGTAGAATAAAAGCATGCTCCACTGTGTCGAA
>NW_015696028.1:0-227 GCF_001515625.1 Sinocyclocheilus rhinocerous
ATATCACGGTTATCGTCAATACCGGTATATCGCGACACCCCTAGTGTCGTTATTCAGCTCCAGTCAGTTCAGTGTTGATTCAGTTCAATAACTGTGGAAAGATCGCTTAATATGAAACAAATTCATTTCAGCTATAAGCAGCTCTACAGGAGACAGTAGTGTCATCATCCAGCTCAGTTCAAGCTTTGTTTGTTCTCATCTGATAATGTCATTTGATAATCATGTGT
>NW_015696029.1:0-227 GCF_001515625.1 Sinocyclocheilus rhinocerous
ATCATGAAATGAAAATTCATCCTATTTTGTAAATGCATGTTATAGACCTTGTGAACATTTTTATTTTATAAATTTTTTTGACCTTGTAATGTTTAACTAAAATGTGATTACTCGACTTCTTTATGTTGACGTATGCCAGACTTCTCAAAACTTTTAGTCCGCTTAAATTCCACTTCTCCATAATCAGCCGTAATTGTACGTGTATCTTAAAACCCAAGGAACAACCA
>NW_015696030.1:0-227 GCF_001515625.1 Sinocyclocheilus rhinocerous
AAAGCTGTGTTTCAAAGTGGTTTGTATTCTTACATATTTAATGGTCGCTCACAGAATGCTAATGTTAAACCTTCAGAACTGTGGCATAGGAAAACAAAGAATACATAATTCTCTTTTGTTTGTTTTTTAGCGCAGGAATCATGGATCAGGGAGTTTTGGTTTAAGGTGGGCAACATGTCTGAAATCCTAACCTATTAAGGGACAGTTCACATGCTTTCTTGCATCTG
>NW_015696031.1:0-227 GCF_001515625.1 Sinocyclocheilus rhinocerous
ACTTGAGTATTATTTTTTCTGGAAACGTATGACTTTAACTTCACTGTATACATTTGAAAGACAAATATCATATTTTTGACTCCACTACATTTCTATCAAGGTCTTCGAAGTAGAAAGTCATTACTAAGTAGCAGCTTTGAAAGCCAGTGGCTGATTTTTTTCTTCTCTAAAACTTGACTTTCTTATTTTTACTATTTAAAATAACTGCTTTCTATTTGAATATATTT
>NW_015696032.1:0-227 GCF_001515625.1 Sinocyclocheilus rhinocerous
ATAATAATAATAAGTTTAAATAGCATTTCAGTAAGTTGGCTTTCTTAAGCCAACTTAATTACAGCACTTTCAGAACCTTATTGTGTCGCTGTTTATTGTTTGTGTGATCACTTTGCTTATAGAAGCTTGTGACAGACCCAAATCATCACTGCTACATAGTTGCATTTTTCCAGTTGCCAAATATGTTAAAGGGGTGGTTCACTGGGTTTTTTCTAGGCTTGATTGTG
>NW_015696033.1:0-227 GCF_001515625.1 Sinocyclocheilus rhinocerous
ATATATATCGATAGATAGATATGTGAGCACCAAGTCAGCTTATTTCCAAGGGATCATGTGACAATGAATACTGGAATAATAGCTGCTGAAAAATTCATCTTTGTCATCATAAGAGTAAATTACATTTTAAAATATATTAAAAAGAAATAGTTATTCTAAATTGTAGTAATATGTCACAATCATGACTGTATAAAAACATGGATGTAGTGTCCGTGACGTCACCCGTA
>NW_015696034.1:0-227 GCF_001515625.1 Sinocyclocheilus rhinocerous
GATGAATAGAGCTAAAATACATTATGACCATCATAGAGTAATCATGCCAAAAGTTGAAAAAAAGGAAAACTAGAACAATACTATAATCCCCACCAACTGGCTATAATGTTATATTTATTATTTAAAGTTAGGTGGATTTTGGCTGACTTTCAGTGTTTTTATTATTCATGTTGGGGGTATCACACTACAAGTAACTCGAGTTATGTAATCAGATTACTTTCATTACT
>NW_015696035.1:0-227 GCF_001515625.1 Sinocyclocheilus rhinocerous
ATCATAAAAGCATAAAAGCCGATGTGCAAGTACATTTAACCACTTTCATTACTCACTGCACATTTAACCACTTACATTACTCACTGCACATTACGAATGCACAAGCGCTCTTCTTCGTGAGCATTTGAGTGTGTGGTTGAAAACTAGCCTAGAGCGCCATCTGCTGTTAAAAACTAAGCTCTGAATCGATTCGAGAGAGAATCACGATGCATTCCGAAAATCTCAGA
>NW_015696036.1:0-227 GCF_001515625.1 Sinocyclocheilus rhinocerous
ATCGTGGATCACAAGTATAACTAAACTATCATATCTGTTGTCATAGCAAAACATTATAATCAGTGTTGTTTCAAAGTAAAAATGAAAAATAATCATAACCTTATCCTAATATGCACTTTATTCTTACAAGCATGCACAAGCACATGCATGCAAAACCTCCTACTTCACTAATGACATCTCACTGCTTGTGAAAACTGAGGAAGCAATTCCTCTAAACAGACAAATCA
>NW_015696037.1:0-227 GCF_001515625.1 Sinocyclocheilus rhinocerous
TTATTTCACAATTTTTTCCACAATTCTGATGTAAACTGGGACTTACGAGAACACTGTAAATTTCAATGTTAACGTTACTTGAAAAAGTGTTGCAAACTTACTGTCTCTGCAAAATCTAGTTAAGGTTGCTTACTATATTAAAGTTTACTCAGAAGCCAATTTATGAAAACTTGATTATACTGAGTAAACTCATCTAGATTTTTCTTGAGGGAATAAAGTTTGCAAGA
>NW_015696038.1:0-227 GCF_001515625.1 Sinocyclocheilus rhinocerous
TTATTTCACAATTTTTTCCACAATTCTGATGTAAACTGGGACTTAAGAGAACACTGTAAATTTCAATGTTAACGTTACTTGAAAAAGTCTTGCAAACTTACTGTCTCTGCAAAATCTAGTTAAGGTTGCTGACTATATTAAAGTTTACTCAGAAGCCAATTTATGAAAACTTGATTATACTAAGTAAACTCATCTAGATTTTTCTTGAGGGAATAAAGTTTGCAAGA
>NW_015696039.1:0-227 GCF_001515625.1 Sinocyclocheilus rhinocerous
ATCAACACCTGCCAGCCAATCAGAATCGAGTATTCAGACAGACTATGGCATAAGCATGGATGATGATGCATCAGCTAATGTGTTATTACGGGAGGTAAATAGAAACACCCCATTTATTAGAATGCTAATTTAGTTCTCATAACACTATGTTTTAACAATATTCAAACCTGTGGCAAGAAGCCCATGGGCAGTGTTGGGAAGGTTACTTTGGAAATGTAATAGGTTAC
>NW_015696040.1:0-227 GCF_001515625.1 Sinocyclocheilus rhinocerous
ATTAACATCAACTAATAAATGTTTTAGTGGTATTTTTCATTGTTAGTTCATATCATTAAACTGATGTTAACAAATGGAACCTTACTGTAAAGTGTTACCATGTTTTTTTATGGTTTTAGTTAATAACCCTGAGCCCATTCAATGAAAGATGAGCTGAAATTACACACTTCACCTTTAAAGCAAACATTTCAGTGAATCTGTTAGAAATGCCGTCCATTTCCCCCCAG
>NW_015696041.1:0-227 GCF_001515625.1 Sinocyclocheilus rhinocerous
ATTAATTGTGTGGTATGTCAGTGTTATTAACATCCCAATGTTTGCTTGTCTTGAGAAATTATGACGTTAAAATGGTGATTTAAAGTAATGCTGACATACAGCTGACAAAATGCTGTGATGTAACTGACAGACGAGCGTGCTAAATGACATTGCAGAATTAAAAAGAGCAAATGTCATGAAACGAACACTTCTTATAATAGTTTCATATTTTCAAACTAAGAGTTTAA
>NW_015696042.1:0-227 GCF_001515625.1 Sinocyclocheilus rhinocerous
GGGATATATTCACATGTTATATAAACGAAAATGATGGTGTATAAATTGATTACATTAAATTCATGTAAATTACAAAGTTGCATTGTTTGTCTTTTTTGGTTTGGAGTATCTTCCCATGTGAACGTTTCAATAATCATTCATAATTCATAACTTGCAACATACTAAATCTCATCTCTTTCCTGTGTAGGTGTCAGAAGTCATACATCCTGCCCATAGTGAACTGACCA
>NW_015696043.1:0-227 GCF_001515625.1 Sinocyclocheilus rhinocerous
ATTAATGCATTAAAACTACTTTTATATTGCATTACATATAAAGGCTTTAAGTAAAGTGTTACCAATAATCCTTGATTGGCGTACAGGAAACATTGTTTTCTGTTAAATGTACTCAAATAAACTAAAAGCTGAAATAAAAAAAAATGATAAAAAAAAACATACAGGTATTTAAAAAACAAGAGAAATATCACAATATATTTACTAAAACAAACCTATAAAAACTGTAC
>NW_015696044.1:0-227 GCF_001515625.1 Sinocyclocheilus rhinocerous
ACTTAAAACTGAAGGAATGGTTTACCTTTTATCCAAAATAATGTTTTTTCCCAAAAAGATTGAAATATTTTGAGGTCTCATTTTCAGTGTTTTGGTAAGCTAGGGTATTAAAAAAAAAATTTTCAGCTTTTGTCATATTACTGTAATTAAATGTCACACTTGTTGAACTATGTTTTCAAACAGTAATTGTTTTTCAATGTCGATGTTGTACTTCAGTCATATTTGAC
>NW_015696045.1:0-227 GCF_001515625.1 Sinocyclocheilus rhinocerous
CTGCATTATATGTTTGGAGCATTTCAGTCTCATCTTACTGAGACACATTACTGCAGATATAGAGCGACCACTGATATTTAGATCATTTTGTGTCCTTATCAGACTATATGAGCCATAAAAGCCAGATGAATCAAATATTATACAAAACAAAAAACACATATGCAAACCTTTTTGCCTAAAGGTTTAATGGACATTTCAAAAAATAATATTTTTCATACTATTTCATG
>NW_015696046.1:0-227 GCF_001515625.1 Sinocyclocheilus rhinocerous
AGAGCCATAGTTCACCGAGAAGCTACGCAAACAGCTTTCATAAAATCGCAAAACAATTTCTTCGATTTCATAATCTCGCGATTAAATCGTCTGGGATTATGAACGCGATTTTGTGTAGCTTGTCCGTGAACTACAGCTCTTTGTACTAAATGCTGCTCCATCTGAAAGCATGTGATGGAGACTTACTACGGATTACAGAACCGGATTTACTGACAAGATGCGCATGA
>NW_015696047.1:0-227 GCF_001515625.1 Sinocyclocheilus rhinocerous
ATCACTGTGACATACTTGGAAATATTTCTCCTCAAACTTTGTTGTCATTATTCACCCTCAAGTCATTCTAACCCTGTATTATTTTCTCTTTTTTTGTCTGTTAAACAAACGGGGATCCATAGGGCAAACTGTCCAAGTTTCTGTTTTCTATCCCAGGGAAGTAGATTTAAGATGTTTTAGCCTCTTTGAAAGAAGTCTCTTATGCTCACCAAGGCTGCATTTATTTG
>NW_015696048.1:0-227 GCF_001515625.1 Sinocyclocheilus rhinocerous
GAATCAAGCAAGTAACTGTGGATCATTGATTCATTCAAATCTCTGATTCATTCAAGAATGAAATACCACTGTGTGTTGATCACAGACGCACAATGGTTCTGTTTGAATCTATTTTTATTAACAAAATAGAGCAAAAATAGAAGATTTTGACAATATTGTGTCTGAAATGCAACTCACAATATTAATTTCTTGTTTATTGAACTGTTGTATGAAATCAGTATTTTTTT
>NW_015696049.1:0-227 GCF_001515625.1 Sinocyclocheilus rhinocerous
ATCATCCAGCTCAGTTCAGTTTAAATAGTATCTGTGCAATCACGTAGAGGATATCGCTGGGAATTAATTGAAAACATGAAATGCTCATCTTTGGAAATACTTTATTGTTTTGTCGTTCACAACAATTTCCAGTGAAAATACACCACATTATGAGTATGCATATTGGTAAAACAAGCCATAAGGCTGTATTTATTAACACTGGACCATGTGCTTAAGTTCACTTGAAA
>NW_015696050.1:0-227 GCF_001515625.1 Sinocyclocheilus rhinocerous
TTTTTTTTTTTTTTTTTCACAGATAAGACATGCTGAAAAGAAGGGATGTCTTAGCACTCTTTTTTATTTTATTACCGTGGACTTTACTGATCACATTTTGGCACCAGCATGCTGGCTACCCATTTATTCCAGTTCCTAAAGGTAAATACTAACATCATTCTTAACTTTTAAATGCTACAAGAGAATGTACGCATTTAGTGAAATGCCATCTTTTTGGTGCCACTGGC
>NW_015696051.1:0-227 GCF_001515625.1 Sinocyclocheilus rhinocerous
AAAGATAAAAGATCTTAGCAACCCTAAGAAACCCTTTTAATCTTGACATATTGTCTTCACTGAAAAATTAATCAGAGTAAGTGAGACTAAGCTTGATTTCATTCATATCTCATCGGAGAATCAGTTGATCTGGTTCACAAAAAAATAAAATAAATAAATAAATAAAAACAAGCGAATCCACCACTCAAAGTTATGACATTTCTCCAAAGCATATAACAGTATGTACT
>NW_015696052.1:0-227 GCF_001515625.1 Sinocyclocheilus rhinocerous
AGTATACTTTTATAAAGTGTACTTATTGCGAAAATAATATACTTTTTGTAATGTGGAATAATGTTGTCAAGTGTGTACAAGGTAAACAACGATCCAGATGAAATCACACAATCAAATTCAGCTTGAAAGTTTCACATTCTGGAGATCAACAGCACAAAAACAGGAAACCAACACCCAGGTTGGCAGCAGCAGTGATTTTGTTGAAGCTCACAGATAAACAGTGGAGA
>NW_015696053.1:0-227 GCF_001515625.1 Sinocyclocheilus rhinocerous
AATTTTAAAATAAATTAAAATAGAAAACAGTTATTTTAAACTGCAATACCATTTTCACAATATCACTATTTCTTACTGCATTTCTTGATATTTTGGTAACACTTTACAATAAGGTTAATCAGTTAACATTATTTAACTACTTTAGTTAACATGAACTAAGCATGGACAATACTTCTACAGCATTTATTAATCATAGTTAATGTTAATTTCAACATTTACTAATGCAT
>NW_015696054.1:0-227 GCF_001515625.1 Sinocyclocheilus rhinocerous
CAGATATAATCACTGGATCCAGCATCACTTTTAGTAAGTTGTATAGGGTATATAAATATAGTAGTAGTAGCAGTAGTAGAAGTAGTAATAATATTTTAAAAAAATAATAATAGTAATTCGTTTTTCTCTCCCAGTGATTCTAAACTTTAAAGTCACACCTTTCATGCAAATTAACTTGTAACATCACTATTTCCTGTCATGCACAGTACAAATGTTTGTGGTATCTC
>NW_015696055.1:0-227 GCF_001515625.1 Sinocyclocheilus rhinocerous
ATTCTGGCAATATTTTACAGTTCAGGTAGGGCTATTTAAATTGACCAATTGAGACTCAATCTTATCGTGAGAGTATAAAATATTAATTCCATTAGCCTGTATTAAAATGTCAGTATATTAGTGCATGCATTTTTCATAATTATTACTATAGTAATGGCTAACAAAGTTCTTGAAATATATGCGTGTAACTACGAACTAAACAAAGCTGCAAAAGTATCCAGCAAAAT
>NW_015696056.1:0-227 GCF_001515625.1 Sinocyclocheilus rhinocerous
GAAACAATAATGAGATAACAAGAAGGGCGGGGTCAGACAATAGACTGGAGAGCACATGTCACCAACAAAAACAATGACAAGCCATGTGCTCACAAACAGACACAGGAGTGCCCTCTGGTGGCCTTCCTGGGCACACCAGCTGAAGACTGTGACAACATAAAGTTAAAGGGATAGTTCACCCAAAAATTTTGTCATTAATTACTCACCCTCATGTTGTTCCAAACCCG
>NW_015696057.1:0-227 GCF_001515625.1 Sinocyclocheilus rhinocerous
GACAGAAAACGTTTTATTTATGATAATTCCGATAGCAGGTGAAGTCGACAGATACCGTTACTATGCTCTAATGTGTATGCTAATATAATTAATAGATGAAAACATCGAAAAGAGGACATTTTTAGGCGCATCACAACAAAAATGTCTGAGGCCGGATACACGAACCAGCGAACAAATTCGGAATACAACCATACAAAAGTGTTTTGCATTAGACGTAAATAAACTGC
>NW_015696058.1:0-227 GCF_001515625.1 Sinocyclocheilus rhinocerous
ATTTCAGAATCTCTTATTTGGATGACAGTATGTAATTGGAATTTAAAATGTGCAGTGATCATCTCAAAATATTCCAAAAAGAGCAAATACTCATAATCAGACAATTATATAATGGCTAATGTCATGATTTGATATATAGTGATTTGAGTGTTGAGCGAAGTATGATTTTTCATGCTCCAGTGTGAAGGACAGTGGCCTATATGCGTCACATTAGTGCTGCTGTGGTG
>NW_015696059.1:0-227 GCF_001515625.1 Sinocyclocheilus rhinocerous
ATTTTATTTAAATTTATATTCATTAATATGATTTATTTTTTATTTAGATATTTCTTTCTGTCAGCTGTAATTTTTTTTAGAAAATATAAAGCACAGAGATTGTCTAAATATTAAGAAATTGAGAAAGCAGACTTCTGGTGTGACTTAGAAAGTTCAGTGTCTAACAGCTCCAGAAGAACCACAGCTCACAGAATGAACAGAATGCAAAGACTTTAAACAAACTCGTC
>NW_015696060.1:0-227 GCF_001515625.1 Sinocyclocheilus rhinocerous
ATTCTAATTCTATTTTATCTATTTGTTTTCTTTTTTTATTAAAAACAAACACTTTACCCTTTAAGGCATGCACTGTATTGGTTTTCTTCTTAAAAAAAGGCCTCTAACACTAGCTTTTTCTATTCTATCCATGTTTCCTTTTTATTTATTATATAATTGTTGTAGCACTTGCATATTATTGTTCTTTTGTTGATTTTGATTGCTTCCGTTGTCCTCATTTGTAAGTC
>NW_015696061.1:0-227 GCF_001515625.1 Sinocyclocheilus rhinocerous
TGCAGCTTCGATCAGAAAACACATGAGCAACAGCAAGAGTAAAAAATTATATTTATTACGAATCTGAAGCTTACATGGTAAATAGGAGTATTTTAAATTTAATTTTCGTTAATCTGTTTAAATTGGCATATACAGTGAGTGTGGTGGTAAAAATGTCCGTGTAACGGGACCGTAAAATAATGATTTTACATCATGTAAGTGTTCTGGACCCGTAAGTAATAATATCG
>NW_015696062.1:0-227 GCF_001515625.1 Sinocyclocheilus rhinocerous
ATTTAAAGCTATTATTGTGTTAAATGAGAAAGTATCAAGTAGACAATACAAATAGTAGCTTTAGAAATAAATATTTTATTTGACTCAACATTAAATGTATTACACATAAACGTTTGGGCTACAACGGCCTAACATAAACAATGGAACATAAAAGAAGATACTTTGAGAAACTTCTCAGTATTTTTTGTTCATATAATGAAAGTCACTGGTAACCAAAACAGCTTGGT
>NW_015696063.1:0-227 GCF_001515625.1 Sinocyclocheilus rhinocerous
ATTCAGGGCACCTGGTGTAAGGACATCCTGCAGACCATCATGAACTTCACACCTCATAACTGGGCCTCTCACACGCTCAGCTGTTTCCCTGCTCCGCTGCAGGTACTCATACATGTGTGCACACTCTGACTCATAACAGTAGTCAAGTCAAGTCACCTTTATTTACATAATGCTTTTAACACTACAGATTGTGTCAAAGCAGCTTTACAATATTAAATAGGAAAATA
>NW_015696064.1:0-227 GCF_001515625.1 Sinocyclocheilus rhinocerous
TGTCTGCTTCTGACCCACTCTTCTTCTCTTTCATGACTCTCCTCTCTTTTATATATTTATCCCTGAGATTTTTCAATTTTTTCCTCACTTCTTCAACTATCCAGAGAAAAACAGTTTAAAAACAAAAACAGAAAAAGAGTTAATACACTGAAACAAATAAAAATGATTGAGAATTATACATAAATACATAATGATTTATTTGTAGAGTCCTTTTCACAATACACATC
>NW_015696065.1:0-227 GCF_001515625.1 Sinocyclocheilus rhinocerous
CATTTGCCCACTGTCATATTCATGTAATTTTCACTGTGTGCTGTAGGCAAAATGATTGTTACCTTGGCTTTACTTGATAAAACATGAAAACCATATTACTGAGTGCCCAGTTGGTTACAGTGCTTACTACCTTTTTTATTTATATTTTAAATTTATATTTTTACTTATTTATATTTTATATTTTTCTTTATTTGTGAAAAATACTGTAATAGGATTACAGAAACAAG
>NW_015696066.1:0-227 GCF_001515625.1 Sinocyclocheilus rhinocerous
AGCAGGTGGCGCTTTTCGCCAGGAATATAGCCGTTTCCCCCATAAGCGCAGTAAACAAAGCAGCGCAGCACCTGACTTTGGAACTTGCAGCGCTCATATTTAATCAATTAAACAGCCTTTTGAAGCGTAAGCTGTATCTCCATTTACATGTATATTTAGTTTTTTCACTGGAGCACCACCTCAGTCTTCTCCCATTTCTACCAGTGATCATTGTTTCCTTCCCGCGG
>NW_015696067.1:0-227 GCF_001515625.1 Sinocyclocheilus rhinocerous
TCCTGCTAGTCATAATCAGAGTTTTGAGAAATATTGTGGGAAGCAGCATTCAAAGTATAAGGGGAAAGGGGGGAAAAAAAAGAAAAAGAAAAAAAATGCCAATATTTGTTTTTTTAACAACTAAAAAACTTGAACAATTTGCACAATAGCTCAGTTTACCTTTTTTTGATTGAAAGTCACACAAAAAAAGAACAGAGCGAGTTTAGAGAACCCTTTTTACCCATAAC
>NW_015696068.1:0-227 GCF_001515625.1 Sinocyclocheilus rhinocerous
TTTCTATTTAGCTTTATTTTTAATTAATTACTTCAACTTCAACTTATTTTTGTTACAATTATTTGCCAAGGCAACATTTCTAGATCTAATGTAAGTTTTTTTTTTTTGAGTTTAAGTTTTCAGCTAATATTTATATTTATATTTGATTTGATTTCAATTATTTTTGTTAATTTTAAATAGTTTTGAGTTTTAGTTGACAATAACAACACAGGTGTCCATGAACTGGC
>NW_015696069.1:0-227 GCF_001515625.1 Sinocyclocheilus rhinocerous
ATTGATTATGATATAAAATAAAACATCTCAGATTTGAAATGAAGATACTACTGTAAATTGCATTGTACTTTGTTGTGTAATAAAATGCTGATATAAAAAAAGATATGTATTATGCAACAATAATTTAAGTTGTGAAAATATGAATAAAAAAATAAAGGTTAATGAGTTTAATTTTTTTGTGTAAAAAAGATTACTGTTGCTACTATGCATACATATAAAAATTATTA
>NW_015696070.1:0-227 GCF_001515625.1 Sinocyclocheilus rhinocerous
AAGCCACCACTTTCATGCTTCACAGCATTTTTTGACTGAATTGACTGAGGGTGCTTTTAGGTTTAAAATCAAATAAGTGATTAGTGAGTTTTCCATAACTGCCTCCAAATCACTGAATCGTGCAGTTTGGACTTTGATTGAATTGGTTTAGTTGTTCAATATTTTAGTCATTTGTGGCCGAATGAACAGCAGAGTAATGGCTCACTCACACTGATGGCAGTTTCATG
>NW_015696071.1:0-227 GCF_001515625.1 Sinocyclocheilus rhinocerous
CAGTCCAATATCGCACACAGTATCAGTATTCCATTTTGGAGAAAAGATTGTAAACATATAGTTTAAGCTGCCTTCCAATTGCAATTCCTGAGAATAAAATTACAATAAAACCGCACTGTTAATAAATCATGGATGCGTAGTCCTGGACAACGGGCTACTACTAAGAACATAGATATTCAGAAAAAAAAAACAGCTCAGAGAATCCCAAGGGAAATACTGCTTCAGAA
>NW_015696072.1:0-227 GCF_001515625.1 Sinocyclocheilus rhinocerous
AATACTTTTGCGCAATGAAAGATTATTAATAGCCTTTCTTGTTCGCCTTATCTATCATATGTTGCTGCCTCATTACGCTGCTATACATTTAAAATAAATGTCTTTTAATTTATACAGTAGACAACATTTGAAGTAGATCAAAAAAGTGAATCAATGTTGTCCTAAGACAAGAACGGGTATTGTTTTGGTTTTAGGACAGCTTTGATGAAAGGTTTTGATCCACTTCA
>NW_015696073.1:0-227 GCF_001515625.1 Sinocyclocheilus rhinocerous
ATTGCTTTCCCTTACCACTGATCTATAGAGTCGACAGTCCTACAATACAAAGATATCAACACCACGATTAGTTTATCAATATGCAACCACTTTATATCGACATAAAATAGGAGTTCAAAACCGCATTGACGCGCTATCGCACCCAAGGGACCATCAGACAATTCCACGACTGAGTTAAAACGTGTATTTTAATTAAAATGACTTTTAACATTTAAAATAACACACTG
>NW_015696074.1:0-227 GCF_001515625.1 Sinocyclocheilus rhinocerous
ATTGTGTGGCCTGGGTTTGCTACTGTATTTAAAGGAGAGGTGAAACATGTGAGATTGCTAGAGGGAGAAACTGAGAAATCGGCTTTACAGGAAGAGAAAGGAAACCAGTAACCTGCCATTTCGACACAGTTAAAGCACCTCAAGAGCTCCAGCTATCAGATTAAGAAACTGGGGCACACGGCTCCCTATCGGCTCTTCTGTAAGTATATTCGTCCTCGACGCTTGGC
>NW_015696075.1:0-227 GCF_001515625.1 Sinocyclocheilus rhinocerous
GAGCAGTGCACAGTACGAGCCATGTATGAATACAAAGCCCAGCGCGATGATGAACTTTCCTTCAGTAAGAGCACCATCATTCAGAACGTGGACAAACAGGAAGGAGGCTGGTGAGTACAAGACGCTGTCAAAATACAGCTGCCAGTTCAGCGTGAAAGAACCCTGAGGACCTTTTATTTACAAATAAATAAATCAGTCCATATATATACTGTGTATATATATATATA
>NW_015696076.1:0-227 GCF_001515625.1 Sinocyclocheilus rhinocerous
ATATTGAATCGACCACATTTTAAAAAACGATATATCGAAAAATCATTTTTTTTTGCCCAGCCCTAGAAATTACATGAAGGTGAGTAAATGATGACAGAATTAATTTTTTATGGGGTGAAATATCCCTTTAATGTTATTATTGTTATTATTATGATTATTATAATTTTTTTTATTAATGAAACGATACTCTAAATAAGAAACTAAATCTGCCAGCAGGTGGCGGTAAA
>NW_015696077.1:0-227 GCF_001515625.1 Sinocyclocheilus rhinocerous
TTAATTATTCTAATTTAATTATTCTTCCTGCATTACAAATTAGAATGTTTGAATTGAAAAATGAACATGAATTTCAGAATATCTTAATATTTGGTTTGTAACACTCGAGCTACCACAAAAATGAAAACTTCCTGAAAATTTACTTACCCCTCAGGCCATTCAAGATGAAGATGAGTTTGCTTCTTCATTGGAACAGATTCGGACAAATGTAGCATTACATCACTTGC
>NW_015696078.1:0-227 GCF_001515625.1 Sinocyclocheilus rhinocerous
ATGAAGGAACTTT
This sequence comes from Sinocyclocheilus rhinocerous, assembly GCF_001515625.1. NCBI lineage: Eukaryota > Metazoa > Chordata > Actinopteri > Cypriniformes > Cyprinidae > Sinocyclocheilus > Sinocyclocheilus rhinocerous. The sequence goes on from NW_015696078.1 coordinate 14, forward strand.
ATCACTGTGTACAGTTTGCAAAGGAGGCTTATGATTAGATTTCCCATAGGGGTTTGTTAACAGGTTGTCAGAGAACTGTCGATACCCAATGAAATGAGTAACAGAGGCCTCAAGATGGGAAACTCTATAAAAAAAAACAACAACAATCTGAATACTTTTGTATTGCTTCTGAATTACTTTTTCAATGTAAAATGAAAAATGAATGTCATGTTCT
>NW_015696079.1:0-227 GCF_001515625.1 Sinocyclocheilus rhinocerous
ATGATGAGTTAGGAAGAGGCAGAGGAGCTGGAAAATACGAGAGAAGTATGAATAAATCAGAATAAAGTGTTTATTATGACACACAATGATGAGGTCAATACTTATACTGATAGGCCACTGAAAGCCTTGAACAACTGAGTGATTGTCTAAATCAGTGGTGCAGGTTCTTAGAGGCCCAACACAGTTTTGCACATTTTGCATGTCTATTTAATCAAACACACCTGATT
>NW_015696080.1:0-227 GCF_001515625.1 Sinocyclocheilus rhinocerous
ATGATGAGTTAGGAAGAGGCAGAGGAGCTGGAAAATACGAGAGAAATATGAATAAATCAGAATAAAGTGTTTATTATGACACACAATGATGAGGTCAATACTTATACTGATAGGCTACTGAAAGCCTTGAACAACTGAGCGATTGTCTAAATCAGTGGTGCAGGTTCTTAGAGGCCCAACAGAGTTTTGCACATTTTGCATGTCTATTTAATCAAACACACCTGATT
>NW_015696081.1:0-227 GCF_001515625.1 Sinocyclocheilus rhinocerous
ATGAGAAGCGGTCAACACATTTAATTATAAACGCAGAACACAAAGTTCTGAAGACATGTTTTTCAAAGTACATTTATCTGGGGGAGAGGAACAATGCTATAGCCAAAGACTAATTAAACCAATTAAAAATAGTGCCGTTGCCTGGAGGTTTATATGACTTTAGATGGACTTCTAATGCCAACTTTTGTCTATTTGATGATTTACTGACCAGCCACAATAATCAAATA
>NW_015696082.1:0-227 GCF_001515625.1 Sinocyclocheilus rhinocerous
ATTTTGTTGTCACTAAAATATTCCCTTTTTAAAACATAATGGAAACGTCTGAAGCTAGTTTTCTCTCACCTCAACACTTTCTAACATACTGATCTTCTCTTTTAGGCAGTAGAGCACATGGAGTGGTTGAAAACCGTGTTGATAATACCTAGAATATCAAAATCAACTGCTGGCGGCAGATACTTTTCCTATTTAGCGACCAAACTCTGGAATAACCTACCTAACAT
>NW_015696083.1:0-227 GCF_001515625.1 Sinocyclocheilus rhinocerous
ATGAGTATCACGCCACTACCGAGTCCGTCATCACCATGGCCTCAGCGCGTGAGTTACAGAACTTTTAGATTTTTTTATTTGTTTAATAAATTATGCAGCTTAAGCTAATGGTCTAAATGGTCTTTTAGTGGCAAATGGTCGTTTATTACTAGATTTTGTATGGGACAAATGCGTAAGGTTTATCATAAATGTCAACATTGTAATTCTTTATATAGATAGATAGATAG
>NW_015696084.1:0-227 GCF_001515625.1 Sinocyclocheilus rhinocerous
ATGAGGGGGGAAAAAATGTTCTTAAAAGTTTTTAAAGAGGTCATATGCTACACTTTTATGTTATTTTATTGTATCCCAGTACCCCAGTTATGATGATTATTGCACCTAAATATTTATTTTATTTAATTTTACATGATCGTTTCGGTAATCATATGCCACATTTTCTCTGATCCCATTTTTTGAAACACTGTACCTTTAAGAGAATCTTTAAATGACATGGTTGTTAT
>NW_015696085.1:0-227 GCF_001515625.1 Sinocyclocheilus rhinocerous
TTCACTCTGATTCACTGAAGCTTCACAGTCAACAGGTTAAGGGTGGATTTTCTCTGAAGCACCTCCTGGTGGATCCCCACCTGAGCTTGTAATTGTCACATTTGAAGACCATTGCTTAATTCATAATCGCATGCTAGTATACTACTCTTACTGTTTTTAGCAATCTTTTTAATGGCAGAAACAGTACGCGGTTCTGAACTCAGCACATGTGATAAGAATATTAGCCT
>NW_015696086.1:0-227 GCF_001515625.1 Sinocyclocheilus rhinocerous
ATGACCAATAATTTTCTCTTATTAAATTTGGATAAGACAGAGATAGTACTTATTGGACCAAAAAACAGTACACTGAATCTCTTAGATTAAAATTGGTATCTAGACGAATTTATTGTTATTCATCAGTCAAAAACTTGGGTATTACATTAGACAGAAAATTGTGTTTTGAAAATCATATTTTACATGTTACAAAAACAGCATCCTTCCATCTTAGAAACATTGCCAAG
>NW_015696087.1:0-227 GCF_001515625.1 Sinocyclocheilus rhinocerous
TTTGTGTGCGGCTGCAGGAGCATGGTGAAATGTTTGGACACTAATACCCATTCATTTCAGGGAGCCCCATAAATAAAAGCAGCCAGCTATGCGGCTTGCCGTGAAGTGGTATTCTTTGGTTCCCAGCAGGACGCCCTGTTCACATTAGCCCAGCAGGGAAGCAAAGCGTCCGGAACAGCCAGACAACTAAATCAAGACATTTTCAACTTTTGACAAAAATTACTAAC
>NW_015696088.1:0-227 GCF_001515625.1 Sinocyclocheilus rhinocerous
ATTTGCATCAGGTATTACTGGAAGAAGGGCTTCTACAGTGGACTTTCTATGCATTTAATAAAATCTACCTGGCCAACCATTGACTCTGTTGATGCTGCTTATGAGTTCAGAGACAGAGACATTAGCTTCCTCTTCAAAGGTAAAGCCATATTTCCTAAAGAGTCTTTGAGTGGTGTATAACTATAGCTGCTCGCATTAAATTCAAGGCATTAATGTTTGCCTACAAA
>NW_015696089.1:0-227 GCF_001515625.1 Sinocyclocheilus rhinocerous
ATGTAAGTCACTTTGAATAAAAGCATCTGCCAAATGCATAAATGTTTTATTCATTAAATGCATACTAACAATGCATGGATACTAAAAGAAAAAAAAATATGTAGAATTTACTTTGAAACCAGTTTTACTCAGAAATTGCTAGCATAGTTCACACAATTAAAAAGAAATGCCAATTACCACATTGAATTAAACAAGAATTTTTAAGACTAAAATGGCATTTTCTTTAA
>NW_015696090.1:0-227 GCF_001515625.1 Sinocyclocheilus rhinocerous
TCAGAAAGTCAAGGCAAACCATTCAAGAATGCCTGGGCTTCTAGCGGGCAATGAAATGAATGTTTCTGTCCCTCGTATGTGAAGCAAAGCACGGCCGGGAATCGCATGGTGAAACGTATGTCACGCTGGATCAGCACCTCGCAAGATTTGTTGAAACTCCGACGTTTCTCCTTGACGGCAGAAGAGAAGTCCTGCTGAATGAAGACTTTCTGACCATCCACCTCCAG
>NW_015696091.1:0-227 GCF_001515625.1 Sinocyclocheilus rhinocerous
GTGTCACATGATCTTCAGAAATCATTCTATGCTGATTTATTATCAGTGTTGGAAACCGTTTTTGCTACTTAATATTTTTTTGGAACTTGTGATACCTTTTTCGGGATTCTTTGAAGAATAAAACGTTAAAAAGAACACCATTTATTAAAAATAGAAATCTTTTGTAGCGGTATACTCTACCAATTTTTTTTCTTTCTATTTTTGAAAGAAATTAATACTTTTATTCA
>NW_015696092.1:0-227 GCF_001515625.1 Sinocyclocheilus rhinocerous
ATGCAAGATAATACTTTTACTTAAAGGATAGTTCAGCCAAAAATAAAAATTCTGTAATCATTTACCCAACCTTAAGTTGTTCCAGGTTTGGAATTTTCATTTTTGGCTGAACCATCCCTTTAGCTAAGGTTATAAATATTACTAGTAGCTTTTCCCCACTGTGGTATTAGTAGTTACTAAAAGTAGTTACTAAAGTATCTCAATATTTCTTCTACTAATTACTTTGT
>NW_015696093.1:0-227 GCF_001515625.1 Sinocyclocheilus rhinocerous
CCCAGAAATGAAAATTTGCAGTTCATTTTCTCACCCTCAGGCCATCCAAGATGTAGGTGACTTTTTCTTCATTAAAACAGTAAAGAAGTTTTTAGCTGAAACCGTGGTCCTTGATGATTCATAACATGCAAGTAAAAGACTACAGTCACTTTGAGAGTCAAAAAAAGCAACACAAGTAAAACAAAATTAATACCCGTGGCTGCTGATGATATGTTGAGGACTTATAA
>NW_015696094.1:0-227 GCF_001515625.1 Sinocyclocheilus rhinocerous
ATGTGAGACAATGTCAATGTCATGTTCTATAACATGCGTTGTTGTGGGAAAATCATTAAATAATGTTGAATACTTACTGATCAAATTTCTGAGATCAGCTTGGCCTGAAACCGGTAAATGTGATAACTTGGTAGATAGATTTTCCAAAGTTTCAGAGTTTAACAAACGAGCAGTCAAAAATGAAGCACTTCTCATTTTTAAATCATCACTCTCTGGTGAATAGTCAG
>NW_015696095.1:0-227 GCF_001515625.1 Sinocyclocheilus rhinocerous
TGTATATTTATTTATATATTTATTTTTGCTTTTTTACATTTATTTATTTCTAATTATGGCAGGATTGTCATTCCATAGAAATACAGCTTATAGTTAAGATGCTGGGACAGATCTTCATGTTACGCGAATAGGCTAAATTCAGTTTGTAAATTCGGTATCGCGTGAGTTATTGCAGTTTTAGCTATCTTTTCTTAGTTTATTTATTTATTTATGCATTATAATATAGC
>NW_015696096.1:0-227 GCF_001515625.1 Sinocyclocheilus rhinocerous
ATTATAAAATTAATTTTAAAAAAGAATTAATGTCAAAAGATCATCTTTTCATGAATGCAAAAATATTAAAAATGTTCTAAAATTCTAATTGTATATTTTTTATTTCATTTATTTTAAATATTAGAGGTTGTAAAGGTTGTTTAAAAAGTTTTTAAACAGTAATATTTTTAATGTTTTTTTACTTGCTCACCAAGCCTGCATTTATTTGATCCAAAATACAGCAAAAG
>NW_015696097.1:0-227 GCF_001515625.1 Sinocyclocheilus rhinocerous
ACTCAGGGAACCATGGTTACATAAGTAACCTGAGACGTTTCTGTTGCTGTACTAGGCAATGCATCCTCTAAATATGGTGATATGCTATAAACTTGCACGAATGTCCTTACAGATTGAAACATCAAGGATTGTTAAGTTTTGCTATTAGGTCCGAATTGCTGGTTTAATATGCAGTTTGAAGTAATGGCATCTACAGTGGGTACGGAAAGTATTCAGACCCCCTTAAA
>NW_015696098.1:0-227 GCF_001515625.1 Sinocyclocheilus rhinocerous
ATTTTTAACATCCTCACAGAAACTGTTCTGGGCAAAGGAGAGATCCCTGTGGTCCTTCATCACAGAAGAAAATACAGTCTCTCTAAAATGTCTGTCTTTCTGCACCTGCATCCAGCCATTTAAACTATGAATATTAGGCATACATTGCACATTAACTGAAGTACTATAAGCTTTTTGCCATTCTCTGTTCTGCTACTAGATTCTTTATTTAAGAGATTTCTATAATT
>NW_015696099.1:0-227 GCF_001515625.1 Sinocyclocheilus rhinocerous
AGAAATTCTACACTACATCGGGAAAATCAATACAGCCTGATTTGCTCCTAAAACGGCAGCTGAGGGGGCGGCACTCAATTTCCTGCAGCCGTCTGCTGTATTTCTACAGTATGACGAGGTGGGAGACAGTGGCGCTGGGGGAAAGCTGCAAGAAAACTTATGCTCAGAGACGGAAGAAAAACACTTGTGTAACTCATGTCATTTGTGAAAAAAAAAAAAAAAAAAAA
>NW_015696100.1:0-227 GCF_001515625.1 Sinocyclocheilus rhinocerous
GTTGTTAACATCATAAACCTAGGGGTGTTTTTTATATTTATTTATATTTATTTATTTTAATGTAATGCACATTTATAACACTATAATTAGTTTTGGAAAGTCATAGAAATGCTATTTTTTGAGCGAATGACAAGGCAAAAAATATATTTGTTGTAGTTTCCATTTACCATTTACTATTTACAGTTGCTTCTGAGAACCCCAGGAATGTGAAAAGGGTTCATTAATGA
>NW_015696101.1:0-227 GCF_001515625.1 Sinocyclocheilus rhinocerous
AGAAACAAACTACATGGTAGTGTTATCATCATAAATATCTATATTCTGATACCGAAATATCTGACACGGTGGTTCCATTACTCATTTTCCACAGTAGCCTATCTACCGTAGGCTATATACACCGTCTCTCTCTCCTCTACGACAGTGAGTTTGACACGCAGGATTGCAGATAGGTATTCCGTATAATTTTAATCATTATCGCGCAAATGTGGCGAGCGCTTTATTGT
>NW_015696102.1:0-227 GCF_001515625.1 Sinocyclocheilus rhinocerous
TGTCCGGTATGGCGTCATTCAGCCAGGTTTCCGTGAAACACAGAGGGTCCGAAAGTAATGTTCAGTCTCATGTAGTTTCTCTATGATGGTCTGGTTTAATGTCTCTAATGGTCTTGTTAAAAGGAGCCAAATATTTAATTAAAAATAAGCACTAGAATGAGGTCAGCTGTAATTAAGCTGTGAGGACTAATTACATGTGCATGAGTTTAATTAGAGGATCCTCAACA
>NW_015696103.1:0-227 GCF_001515625.1 Sinocyclocheilus rhinocerous
AGAACAATCTAAAAGAAATTGAGGAAAACAGCTTTGAAGGTAAAAAGGTTACAAAAATTGCTATGTATAAAAGGTTAGCATAATTGAAACATCTATAAAAATGCTGACATTTAATCAGCTAATACTAGCATGAATGTTCCTTACCTAATGTTGTACTATGAAAGCACAATATTTTCACAAATTGCTTCATAATTCCTGGAAGGTCTCAGCAGTCTGGTTACTTTGGA
>NW_015696104.1:0-227 GCF_001515625.1 Sinocyclocheilus rhinocerous
CAAATGTTTTACAAAAGAATATGAAGTTGATAGAATAGAAATGTTTCGCGAAAGATCGCAAATGTTTTATGACAGAATGCAAAGTTTTTTGTGGGGACACAAAATTTTTCACGAGAAAATGGAAATGTTTCATGAGAGAACACAAATGTTGTGCAAGAGAACGCAAAGTTTCTTGGCGGAACGCAATAGTTGTGTGAGAGAATGCAAATGATTTGCGAGAGAACGCA
>NW_015696105.1:0-227 GCF_001515625.1 Sinocyclocheilus rhinocerous
AGAACATGCAGGTTAACGCCTGTGTTTTTGGTACAGTATTTTTGTAAAAATTTTTTTTTCCTAAATTTTTTTCTATGCTCACCCAAAAATAAGTAATAGTACGTAACCATGGCAGCTGGAAAAACATTTCAGAATTTGTTCTGCAACTCTTGTGCTTTTTGTTCATTTATACACTTATTTATAGTACCAGTGTAATTTTTTTTAAACAGTTGCTGGCCTGTTAAATT
>NW_015696106.1:0-227 GCF_001515625.1 Sinocyclocheilus rhinocerous
TTGAATGGGCCCTTTAGTATTTCACACCAAGGTGTCCTTTAGGGCACGGGGTCAGGCTACCAAAACAGCTTCTACCGCCGGATTAGAACCAATTAACATCTCGGCACACAATAGGGCCTGGCAGCTCCACAGGCCTCACGTTGACCCGCGCTGGTGTTGCATGCCTAGCCCTCAGACCGCCGCACTCAAACTCAAGTGTCCTGGGAGGGGTGGGGAAAGTTTTTCAA
>NW_015696107.1:0-227 GCF_001515625.1 Sinocyclocheilus rhinocerous
CGGCCGCCGCTGACTCAGCGCTCTTGGACATGGCGCTACCTCCAGCGTTTTCGGCTCCTATCCTCACCCCAGAATCCGCTCCAGAAAGTTATCCGTCTCCGCTGGTCCCATCCAGATCTCCATCATCCCCCGAGTCTCCTTCGTCTCCGCTGGTGCCGTCCAGCCCTCCTTCGTCTCCTGAATCCCCCGAGTTAGCCAGCCCTGCACCTCCAGAGCGCCCTCCAGAG
>NW_015696108.1:0-227 GCF_001515625.1 Sinocyclocheilus rhinocerous
AGAATTTGCAAAGTTAAGGCATGACCATTGGACAGTGAAATGCTCCTTGGGTCAGCAAGGTCAGGAAAAAACAAACAAAAAAAAAACAGGTGGAGAACAAAAGACACATGCTACCTGCATGTTAACTTCCAGAATCTGGCAGTACGTTTTGGGAAGTTATTTTTAGTCCATCTCCTATCCTGAAAAGTATGGAAGTCCGTTTCCGCCACTGAATAAAAAATAAAAAA
>NW_015696109.1:0-227 GCF_001515625.1 Sinocyclocheilus rhinocerous
ATAAAAGCGTCTGCTAAATGACTAAATGTAAATGTAAATGTTAAATTAAAAATGTCTTTAATGTCCTTGTTGGTCAATTGAATTTGTCTATGCTGAATAAAAATATGATTATTTTTTTAAATAATTTATTTACCCCAAACTTGAATTGGTAGTCTGTCACCATTTCCGCAAAGCACAGCTAAAACTGTTTTCAGCATTGATAATGTTTCTTGAGCAGCAAATCAGCA
>NW_015696110.1:0-227 GCF_001515625.1 Sinocyclocheilus rhinocerous
GAGGATATCGTCACGTTCTCGCGAGACCAGTCAGATCTCGCGAGATCTCGTGCCACGAGATCTCGTCACACCCCTAATATGTATATATATAATGTTCCAGTTACAGCAAGACAACAAGTACACCTGTGTAAATCTGTGGGAACTAATTTCTTAGATCCACTAAAAAAAAAATCACCTTTTAATTGCAAAAATGGCAAGAAAATGTAAATGTATTTCTTTAAATAGTC
>NW_015696111.1:0-227 GCF_001515625.1 Sinocyclocheilus rhinocerous
ATGTTTTTTATTTGCAAATCTCGTTTTATTTATTTGGGAATTTAACTCATGTTTGTGAAACTTTAAGATTTATTTGTGGATCATAATCTATTTATTTGGAATTAAGCAACAACTCTATCTCCATAGCTATCCCTCGATAACAACTGGGCTGCGTCCAGCCCCGACAAAAACGGTACAAAATGTTGTTTAAACGGAAACGGTGGTGCGTTGAACACACTGTTCTGATG
>NW_015696112.1:0-227 GCF_001515625.1 Sinocyclocheilus rhinocerous
AGATATGTCTCAGTAAGCAGCTATGCTGTAAATACATGCTTTATGATATTACTTTAATGGTGAGTTTTGTGATCAGAACTGCCAAAAAGTTTGATTATGACCATCACACACTTGCACAAAACTCACCACACCTACGATTAATAATGAAATTTTTTTTTGTATTCTGCTTGCCACTGAGGTGAAAATAAAAGGTATGAGAAACTACTGTCACATTAGGAAAAGGTCAT
>NW_015696113.1:0-227 GCF_001515625.1 Sinocyclocheilus rhinocerous
AGATTATTCACAGAGATGGTGCATTCATTATGACACTTTCAAATAAGCTTGCAATGATTGAGAATCTCCAGTCTTTTCTGCTTTTGCACAATAAACTAAGATAACTAGTGACCAGAGATTAACTCCTGTCACCAATGTGGCCAGTACTATTGCAATGAAATCAACAGATTACAAATCATTACGGTTCTATATAGAACCTTAAAGCATTCTTCACTCAAATCAAGATT
>NW_015696114.1:0-227 GCF_001515625.1 Sinocyclocheilus rhinocerous
ATGTATTTCCAAGAAAAAAACATCGTCTTATATTCTGGACAATACAGTACCCTCAACGTCGCTTTGAAAAGTTCAACATATCCATTTGTGTTCAGCAAAAGGCAGAACAAGCCCATTATTTTTCTTTTATGTTTTCTGTGCCTGATGACTCAAACTTATTACTGTACATTTACTGTACTGTACACTTTCACAAATCTGAGATGTGAGGTGCTTGAATATATTCATAT
>NW_015696115.1:0-227 GCF_001515625.1 Sinocyclocheilus rhinocerous
AGAGATGCTACCCCAAGGCCAGGTCAGAAAAACACCAGCAGGCTAATTCACCCCCGCGCTGCGCTAACAGTAAAACATGCTCTTTATTCCCCAAACAAAGACCTTTGTTTCCAGATTATTTTCCTCTAAATTAGGACAATCTCCCTGCATTTTCCTTAAAAACTGTGAGATTACACGGCATGTGTCTTGCATGTTTCAAATCCACAATAATACCCCCCCACCCCCCA
>NW_015696116.1:0-227 GCF_001515625.1 Sinocyclocheilus rhinocerous
AGCATGCAACATTTAATGGCATGACTATGAATTTAAGATTTTCCGTTCTGATTTAAAACCTTTCTAAGAAATTAATTTGCTGAATTAAGACTTTTTAAGACCTGCAGAAACCTTATTCATTTAGCGGACAGTTTTATTTAAAGTGTGAAATAAGAATACAAAAGATGAACATGGCAAGCAATTTATCATAAGAGCTGACAGCATATGCAGCAGAAAATGGCAAGTTT
>NW_015696117.1:0-227 GCF_001515625.1 Sinocyclocheilus rhinocerous
AGCATGCAACATTTAATGGCATGACTATGAATTTAAGATTTTCCGCTCTGATTTAAAACCTTTCTAAGAAATTAATTTGCTGAATTAAGACTTTTTAAGGCCTGCAGAAACCTTATTCATTTAGCGGACACTTTTATTTAAAGTGTGAAATAAGAATACAAAAGATGAACATGGCAAGCAACTTATCATAAGAGCTGACAGCATATGCAGCAGAAAATGGCAAGTTT
>NW_015696118.1:0-227 GCF_001515625.1 Sinocyclocheilus rhinocerous
AGAAAAATACTGGAATGTTTTCCTCAAAAACCTTAAATTCTTTGCAACTGAAGAAAGAGAGGCATGAACATCTTGGATGACATGGGGGTGAGTAAATTATCAGTAAAAAAATTTTATTCTGAAAGTGGAGTAATTATTTTAAAAACTGTTGCTGTCATGTACTCTGTACTGTAGCATGCAACATACGTATTTAGTTGTGTGTGTTGTGTTCGCTCCGCGCAGCTTGT
>NW_015696119.1:0-227 GCF_001515625.1 Sinocyclocheilus rhinocerous
AGCCAAATATTCACAGGGGACATAAAACCCCACATAACAACAGCACAGATGGAGCAGAAGCACATGACAGACAGGCCCCGTTCAGGAAAAAAAAAAGTATGACTGTCTATATCAAACAGCTTCTTTTTCTACCCACTATTACTGTCTCTTTTTGTCTTCTCTTGTCCACCTGTGTCCCAGCAGCAATTAAGGACCCTGGTGGATCCAATCAAGGAATCACACGAATG
>NW_015696120.1:0-227 GCF_001515625.1 Sinocyclocheilus rhinocerous
AGCAGCCTACTGTAATGAAAAAAACAAATCATTAATTAATTTCTAATTCACTGTGAAGTTCGTGTATATAGTTTAGCTCTTCAGGGGTAAAAAAAATAAAAAATAAAAAGGAAAAATTGTGCAAAACAAAAAAAAAAATTTATGAGAAAAGTCCAAAAATATGCTTCTTTTTTTGCAAAATATATAATTTTTCTGTTTGATTCTGAAATATAACTTGGACATTTTTT
>NW_015696121.1:0-227 GCF_001515625.1 Sinocyclocheilus rhinocerous
TCAGAGGGATAATCCAAAATCAAAATCGTACAACAGGCAAGGGTCAGGTAAGCCAGAGTACCGTTACAAAACAATAAATATCCAAACAATCTCTCTAAGCATACAAATGGGGTAAATCAGCACACGCACAGCACAAACAAACAGCATAGTTCACATGCTGTTTGTTGCAACAGCATGTGCAAACCTGAGAACGCATCTGGGCGCATACGCTACAGAGAGAGAAAGAG
>NW_015696122.1:0-227 GCF_001515625.1 Sinocyclocheilus rhinocerous
AGCCTCTGGAAAGTCTTGATGAGAACCAAGACCCTGAGCTTGAATGACGCTGCCAGCTTCTGAATTTTCAGATAGCGTTCTAGCAATAGCCAGGCCCACATTTGGGGCGAATCAATGACTGCCCCTAGGAATGAGATTCACTTGCTGGGAGACAGTGAGCTCTTGGACAAATTGATCCTGAACCCCAAGCATTCCAAATGGCTGAGGAGCAGGGATACGTGGATATG
>NW_015696123.1:0-227 GCF_001515625.1 Sinocyclocheilus rhinocerous
AGCGTAATATATATATTAGGCTATTATATAGTATTATAGTGGTTCCACGCATTATATATATTTTTTTATTAATTTTTTTAGTCACCGATCTTAGTGTTTTTTCGGATAAGCAAAAAAAAAAAAATACCCCCACGATGACAATGCCGTGAATCGTTTTTTGACATAAGCTAATTTTGTGTACATATACGCAACTCAGTATTTCCGCGCTGTCTGAAACACGTCTCTAT
>NW_015696124.1:0-227 GCF_001515625.1 Sinocyclocheilus rhinocerous
AGCGTGTGTGTGATTCTGCTGCTGATCGGTGGATTCACTCTGACTGAGTGCAAATTAAGACACAAGAGACGAGGTGACACTTGGGTTCATTATTTATCTCTTGAATTGTTTAATTAAATTGTCTGAGTGTCTCTGAGCTGCTTCAGTTAATCTCACTCAATGCGTTTCTGTCTCAGATGCTGCTGACATTTGATGTTGATCTATTTTGTCTTACTCTGATCAATTCA
>NW_015696125.1:0-227 GCF_001515625.1 Sinocyclocheilus rhinocerous
AGATGGGGATCAGCTGAGAGTCAGCTGATGCGAGCTTGACTAGCGGGAAATGCCAGAACTAACGCTACGCTTGATTTATTTCAAGAAACCTACCTGCAAAGCTACAATACTGTTAAAAGTTTTAGGCACTTGTGCAAAAATGCTGTAAAATGAGGATTCTGTCAAAAATAATGTCATAAATAAACTTCTGTTAACTAAATTAAATCAACATTTGGTGTGACCATCCT
>NW_015696126.1:0-227 GCF_001515625.1 Sinocyclocheilus rhinocerous
GTGTTGCGTTTATAATTTTGTTCAGTGTAGATAGATAAATATATATATAGATAGACAGATAACACCTCTCAGCAAAGTTTTGTCTGAAATCTGGACATGCCTAGTAGTTTTGACATGATGGTACTGCATTTCTATCATAAAATTATGAAATAAAAAAAAACTGTTGCAGTGGATTCGCGAGCGTGCAGTGAGTGAATTCTGACTCATTTGAACGGAATGGCCAGTCA
>NW_015696127.1:0-227 GCF_001515625.1 Sinocyclocheilus rhinocerous
TGACAACATTTCTGTAAATTAATGCTAATAAATTAGTACTAAAATAATAATAACAATTACTATGCTGTAATATTTCTAAGTATTGCCCACTGAAATTTCTGTAAATAATACATTAATAAATTAGTACTAAAATACTACTAATAGTAAAATAATTTTTAATAACAATAAATCATTTTTATAATAAAAATCACAGTCATTTAATATTTAAGTACTGTGCACTGACAAAA
>NW_015696128.1:0-227 GCF_001515625.1 Sinocyclocheilus rhinocerous
AGTAAAGATTTCACAGCAAAAAACAAACAAAAAAAAACTGTGAACAACGACCTGCAGGTGAATGTTTGTACAATTATCAATTATCAATTCGACAACAGAAGGCATGTAGTAGATTGTTTTTCAAGAGGTTTGACAGCAAATTTTGATCATGCCCTCTGTGTATCAATTATGATACAGTAGGCTTTTAGGGTTAAAGACAGACTTTTAAGGAATGTTAACTTGTTTCA
>NW_015696129.1:0-227 GCF_001515625.1 Sinocyclocheilus rhinocerous
AGTCAGTTCTATGTCCTCCCTTTTGTTTTAATATAATATCTAATATATTAATGTATTACATCAATATATTAATGTGATATGTAATAAAATAGCATAAAGTAGATTTTGGACTTTATTACCTCTTGAAGAGTATGTGTAAACTGTGCATTTGGTCTCCATAATTACACCAAGGTTTAACAAACAATAGAATCGACCCACAAAAGGTGATGTTAAGACCACTACGGCTT
>NW_015696130.1:0-227 GCF_001515625.1 Sinocyclocheilus rhinocerous
AGTCAGTTCTATGTCCTCCCTTTTGTTTTAATATAATATCTAATACATTAATGTATTACATCAATATATTAATGTGATATGTAATAAAATAGTATAAAGTAGATTTTGGACTTTATTATCTCTTGAAGAGTATATGTAAACTGTGCATTTGGTCTCCATAATTAAATGAAGGTTTAACAAATAATAGAATCGACCCACAAAAGGTGATGTTAAGACCACTACGGCTT
>NW_015696131.1:0-227 GCF_001515625.1 Sinocyclocheilus rhinocerous
AGTTATGAGCCACGGGAACCTCTCAGTTCCCTCAATTCCCAACACATGCCCCATTCCCCCTCCCCTCCCCTCTCCCCTGAATTACCCCGACCTCCTTTGGCACCTCCTACACCTGGACACAAGCCGAAACTGCCCTCACCCTCTCCTGCACGGCAGAAGAACAAATCACCCAAAAGAGGTGGTGGTTCTGCACCCACTGGTGTATTGGGGCGACCACTTATGTTGAC
>NW_015696132.1:0-227 GCF_001515625.1 Sinocyclocheilus rhinocerous
AAAAAATGTAATTATGTAATTTTTTATTAGATATTTGTTAATTTCAGTTTAATTAATTTAATTAAAATTTTTGTCAGTCCAAATTTCATTTAAGATTCACATTTTTCTTCTCATCCACGATCTGTTGCTTGCAAAAAAAGTACCATGGTAAAGTAATGGTAGCAAGAGTGATTACCACGGTATGTGTATGTATGTGTCTAAGTGTGTGTGTTTGATGAAGACATCAG
>NW_015696133.1:0-227 GCF_001515625.1 Sinocyclocheilus rhinocerous
CAGTAATGCAAAGAAAAGACAGTTCTCTGATCGCCTCAATAATTACATTTCTTTAAACAGGTATACTATTTAGCTGTTAAAAAGAAACCATAGGTAATAAATTAATAATATGTTTCAGTTTGTTTTATGTTTCAAGTAGTATCAGTGTACACAGCAGTTGGGTCCTCAGTATGTCATCCTCCTGTTTTGGGTCTTTTGTTTGAGAAATACACAGCAGCATATTCTAC
>NW_015696134.1:0-227 GCF_001515625.1 Sinocyclocheilus rhinocerous
GAAAGCTCTCATTCTCAGGAATTTGACTATGTAATTTATTTCATTTTGTGACCATCAAAGATTGAATGATCTTCAATAGAATCGCGATATGAAATTTGATTCCTCTGAGGAAACATTCAGATGCGTCACATTCCTACTCGCACTATTGCTTCAGTCAGCCGCAAATAGCCCAAAACTCTATATTATCTTTTAGATTAGGATTTCTTCTTTCAAACGAGACCATTTTC
>NW_015696135.1:0-227 GCF_001515625.1 Sinocyclocheilus rhinocerous
AGCGATTACATGAGGCATGAGATGTTCATTCATGTTTATTTTGTGCTATAACTAGTAGTAAAGAGGAAGGGATGATCGCACTCACTCCCACAGGCGTTTGATCTGAGACGTTATTATACAGCGATATGTCACGCCACATCAAAGAGTGTCAAAACGGGTTTTATTGTCTGAATTTCCAGAAAAAAAAAATGGAACGATTTGTTTGGTACACATGCGTACCGAACTGA
>NW_015696136.1:0-227 GCF_001515625.1 Sinocyclocheilus rhinocerous
AGGCACAAGTGTGTAAGAAACAACCACAAAGTGTCTTAAAAAACACCTTTATATGCAGAACTACTTCCTTCTGCCACGTATGTAAATCTCAAGTTGGCAGTTTAACAGCTGCTGAGCCCAAGCCTCCGTTAATTCGAAAATGTAACTTTAGAACTAGTAACGAATAAACTTTGAGTTGTTTAATTGAAAGCTTACTGTACTGTATTAAAATCTTAATGTATTATGTA
>NW_015696137.1:0-227 GCF_001515625.1 Sinocyclocheilus rhinocerous
AGGACCAGCACCACATCCTCTTGTACCACAGTTTGAAGAATTTATATTCCGGAATCTGACAGTAAGTTTTAAGAGCTCATTTTTAATCAATTCTGCAAAACAGACTTCTCAGGATATGGGGTGGAATAAAAATGAGCTCCTAAAACTTGCAAAGTTGTAGTGTTTTAGTACTGGTACAATGGTGACTGTTTTGAAGTAGGTGGGGACAACGGGCACTCGGTCAGGAA
>NW_015696138.1:0-227 GCF_001515625.1 Sinocyclocheilus rhinocerous
CTGGGACTCTTTCACAGTGGTCACGTCTTTAACTTCAGTACACGTATTAGGTTCTGTTGGAGAAGAATTTTCAGAAGCAATAAAAGTGTTACTAAGAATGCTCTCAGGCTCATCAGGCACACATTTCTTAGCCATCGCTCGAGTTATCGCACATGCAGGCAATAAGTCTAGACAGTCAGAAGACCAACCCTCTATGCACACCTTGGCAATATAATCGCCATTGGCTA
>NW_015696139.1:0-227 GCF_001515625.1 Sinocyclocheilus rhinocerous
AAAGAGAAAGGAAAAGATGAAATCGCATCATATGACCCCTTTAATTTCATCACCAAGGAAGTGACACTTTTATTTATTTACTTTTTTGTTCAGCAGACCAAACATTATTAAATATAAGCACTGAATTTGATGAACTGTGGGATGCTTTGTGGTGTTGGTTTGTATCACTGTAAGCTACAGTATAACTGTCAATCCTCTCAATGTCTTTATTCCATCCGGTTTAGCAT
>NW_015696140.1:0-227 GCF_001515625.1 Sinocyclocheilus rhinocerous
AGGCTGGACCAGTGGTTTCTCGGTGGAGGTCGCGCTGGTTCTCAGGTTCTCCAGTGCCATTCTTCCCGGAGGTGCATGAAGAGCTCACAAGATCATGGAAGGCACCTTTTACTGCCTGAAACAAGTCTTGTATCTCCTCCTCTCTCACCACCCTCAATGGTGGAGCCGCTTTGGGGTACACAGGCATTCCCTCGGTGGAGCGGTCGGTGGCCATGCAACTGTGTCCG
>NW_015696141.1:0-227 GCF_001515625.1 Sinocyclocheilus rhinocerous
AGACTTTGTAAAAGAGCATAATAGGACCCCTTTAAATAAAATTAAGATCATTCATATAGATAGGACATTGGTGGTATTGTTCTGTAAGTTGAGCCGGTACTGTCCTTTTCTATTAGCTGCTGTTTTGGAAATCTCGGTGCGAAACATAAAAATGCATTAAATAGAATAGTTACAGTAATAGTAACAAAGAAGTTTGTCACTTTTGTTCAACAGAAATATATTAAGTC
>NW_015696142.1:0-227 GCF_001515625.1 Sinocyclocheilus rhinocerous
AGGCTAGACCAGCCAATGCACATGTGCAGTCCTAGCGCGTGTCTTAGAACAATGACTGTTTCTATAGCAACCGTGGCTTCTAACAGCAGCTGCAGTGACGCAATGACTTTATCAATTGGTGATCAGCTCATTTATTGAAAAGGCAGGTCTATTCTGCCATATTGTGTGTTACACTTTCTCCAATTCATAAGTAATAGGAGTGCACCGTCTCTGGATCTAAAGTCTTT
>NW_015696143.1:0-227 GCF_001515625.1 Sinocyclocheilus rhinocerous
GTTTTTGGTCTGTGAAACAGATGCTCACAGGGTTGCAAACCAGAGGTCAGCCCCCAGTGGCACCGGACTTTGAAGAGTAGTCTAAATAATAGTCAAAGGTGGCCACAGTTTTCAAGAGACTATGCATTTCATCCGATTTTGACATTGTAAATAAATGTAAGTTTGAATGTTGCAAACATTCTACACGAGTGCCTTTGAGGGGATTTTTGCACTGTTTTAATTTTTGC
>NW_015696144.1:0-227 GCF_001515625.1 Sinocyclocheilus rhinocerous
AGGGAAGTTGATGCTTGTTCCACAGGAAACACAAGAGCTGCACTTTCACATACATAAAGTGTTGCAGGAATTAACAGTAATAAATTCTGTGCTTGCAGCATACAGCAAATACATGTGGCAAAACTGTTGAAAACATCTAGGCCTAACGGTTTGTAAAGAACTGCTGTGAAAATGGTATAGAAACTCACAGTCCAGCTGGAAGAACATCCACTTTAAGTTCAAACATG
>NW_015696145.1:0-227 GCF_001515625.1 Sinocyclocheilus rhinocerous
CTAACAGTATGCTAGCCAAATCCTGCAAATTGACGGCTTTCTTTTGGGAAAAATTCCTGTGAAAGACAGATTGAGGGGAATACCAGCCAACATTCTTTCCAAGAAAGGAAAGAGTAAGTGAAGGAAATTAAGATACTAATACTACTTGGTGACTGTAGGATAGAGAGACAAAAAAAGAAACCTCTATCATGCCGAGAAGACTCACCCCTGTCTTTGGAGGATGTTGT
>NW_015696146.1:0-227 GCF_001515625.1 Sinocyclocheilus rhinocerous
GTCTTAAATTTAGTTGTATCAAATTTAAGGCCATAAAAAGTCTTATAGGATTCATATGACGTTGTTAAAAAGAACAGAAGTATTTGGTGTAATGCAATGTGTTTACGTGGTTTAAGTAGAGTATTGTGGCTCCTCTCTGCCCTGTCTTTATGAAACACTAAAACATTTTTACAAAGCTCATCGTTCTGATTGGCCAGCTATCCAGTGCGTTGTGATTGGCCGAATAC
>NW_015696147.1:0-227 GCF_001515625.1 Sinocyclocheilus rhinocerous
TGATAGGTCTGTCAGAAGTTGGATTTGAACCCACTCCTCCATAGGAGACTGCAACCTGCACGCAGCACCTTAATTCGCTCGGCCACCCTGAAGGTTGTGTTCAGTGAGAGCTGACTTGTTGGAGCTATACCTAAAATCATGGACCTAAAAGCTAGTGATTCTCTGTTCAACCCCAACAGCCGACAGGCCTCGTTGGCACAGTTAGGCAGCGTGTCAGTCTCATAATC
>NW_015696148.1:0-227 GCF_001515625.1 Sinocyclocheilus rhinocerous
CAAATAAATACTAAATAATTATAATAAAAATAGTAAAATAATAAAATAATAAATTGAAAATACTAAAATAAACACTAATACTAAAACAGTAAAAAAGTAAAAAATAAATATTAAAATAAATACTAAATTCTATTGCTAAAATATTAAAATAGCAAAAAATAAATATTAAAATAAATACTCAATTCTGTTACTAAAATATTAAAATAGCAAAAAAAAAAAAACATTAA
>NW_015696149.1:0-227 GCF_001515625.1 Sinocyclocheilus rhinocerous
AGGTGGAAATGGTGTTGTTACAACTCTCCCCATGTTACAACCATAACCGATCTCCCTAATGTGCGTTATGATTCTAAGAGTGTTTTCACTTTCAAAATAAGTGAAATAGTTGTAAGTACTAAGGTATGTTTTCACACTCAGCTTTGAAGGTAAAGACTGCTCAACGCCCAAATATTCAACACTTCCAACACTCTAAAAAATGCTGGGTTGTTTCAACCCAACTTTGG
>NW_015696150.1:0-227 GCF_001515625.1 Sinocyclocheilus rhinocerous
CAAAGACAAGAGGACTTGACAAAGAGGGTGGACATGAAAAACACAAAAAGCTGATTCAGAAAGAAGGAAGAGGGAAGAGAAGAGGAGCACTTGAGAGAGAGAGAAGGACAAGAGCGCTTGAGAGGAACATGCAAATGTGGAAATGGGACAAGGAGAAGGAAGAGAGGCAAAAGTGAGACAGAGAAACATATGGACGAGAGTCTCGCAGATGGTGGAGACATACGACC
>NW_015696151.1:0-227 GCF_001515625.1 Sinocyclocheilus rhinocerous
CAACAGCTTTGTCTCTCTGTGTGTGTTGTCTGAAGCCAAACTTGATTCTTTTGCCAGAGGCCACAGGGGTTCCCAGCAGGGAGAGAATCCAGCAAACAGAAATAATGGAAGACTGATAGTGGAGGTGGAACATTTATAGTGAAACCTCTGTGGCCTGCTGAAAGGATTTATTGCATTTTTTTAAAATGGCATAAAGGACGCATTTGAAATTCATTCACTTTTTACAT
>NW_015696152.1:0-227 GCF_001515625.1 Sinocyclocheilus rhinocerous
CAATAAATTATATGTATTTGGTTATCCGTCAATTAAAACAAATGCGAGAGCTTACTGATCCTTCCTTTATTTCTCCGTTTGTCCCAAAGCCTTCTTGCCGCAGTTGGTCTACGTTTACGTTTTTTTGAATTTTCTGTACTCGCCAATGAATAATGGTGATCCGTGACGACTGAAATACACAACACCGGCGCTACACGCGGTATAACCACCACTTCTGCATTTGTCCA
>NW_015696153.1:0-227 GCF_001515625.1 Sinocyclocheilus rhinocerous
CTTTTTTGTTAGGCCTATTAACAAACACACAAGTATCCTCACATGTATGGAAGCATATAGGTAGCGAAATGCAATTTAAAATGCAATATGCAAAATGGCATTGTAATTCTGTATTTAAATTTACATTTTCCATTACCTATAAGTGCAAAGTTTGGTGCAAAAGTAAAATGAAAATTAAATTGTATAATTTACATTTGCCATTTCCAACAGTAGTCTTAATATGTAAA
>NW_015696154.1:0-227 GCF_001515625.1 Sinocyclocheilus rhinocerous
CAATAATCTGATTAAAAATGTCAGTGCGTTCATTCTGCAGTGCATGCTGGGAGCTTACATTCAGGACAATATTGAAACTATTTGTTAAGACAACTCTCTTTGGCTATTTGGGACAGCATTTGTGGGAATATTATTGGTTAGCATGGGTTTTTATGTAATTCTCATTTCTGGTGTCTGTGACTCACTGAGCCCTGTATGCTGGGTAAAATCTAATTGCTTTTGTACAG
>NW_015696155.1:0-227 GCF_001515625.1 Sinocyclocheilus rhinocerous
CAATATCAATTAATTATGATTGATATTTTAATTATTATTATTATTTTTAAAGTAAGGTAAGTGTATGAGACAAATGTTTGATTCCAGGTTTTTCAGAAAACCATTTACTTTACATCAAAACAGGATCAAGAATAATACAAAATTGCAGTCGTTATTACACAATTAATTTTTTACCCGACACGATGCCTTAAATTATGCTAGTGTGTTCCAGGCACTGCCGAAGATGT
>NW_015696156.1:0-227 GCF_001515625.1 Sinocyclocheilus rhinocerous
GAAGACTACTTTTAAATTTCTTTGTAAGTTTGCGCCTCAGTCATAATTAAAGGGTAATTCCAATAACCGTTTATTTAAAAAAAAAAATTAATACCGCAACTGTTGCGTTTTCGCAACAGTTGCGGTATTACACGATTGTTTTGACAGTTGCGGTAAGTACACGATTGTTTTGACAGATCTGGGATTTAAAAATGGCGCTACCGGAAATGCTTCAGGACCAGACATGC